>NC_069499.1:1002686899-1002905261 GCF_027579735.1 Bombina bombina
AAATAAAAATAAAAATATGTAAAAAGAAATGACATTTGCGCCTTGATGCAATAAGGGTCAAAACAAACAAACAAAAAAAACGCTGGCACTGGGTTGTGAAAATGGATTTTTTTTTGTATTGTTTTTTTTTTGGTGTATTATTTTTTATTAAAGCTAGAAGAATGTCTTGGGGTGGCGGAGCTAGGGTGCTCTGTAATCCTCAAAGGGATAGGAAAGTCAAAATTAAACTTGCATGATTCTGATAGAGCATGTACTTGTAAGACACTTTTAAATTCCCTTCTATTTTCAAATGTGCTTTGTTCTCTCGTTATCCCTTGCTGAAAAAGAATACGCACATATTCTACACTAGTGGGAGCTGCTGCTACTTGGTGCCTGCACTCAATAGTCTTTTGTGATTGGCTGACTGGATGTGTTCATTTTGCTGCCAATAGTGCAATGCTGTTCCTTCAGCAAAGGATAGCAAGAGACTGAAGCCAGTTTGAGAATGGACAGCTAGTTATAAAATGTGACCAAATGGACATGCAACGTAAGAAATTGGCAGCTGTAGCTAGGTTTGAACTCACAACCTTTGGAGTGGGAGGCAGTTGACCTAGCCACTGGGCCACAGCAACCCCAGCGGTTGAGGTCTTGCAGAGCCCGTACCAATTGTTTGGCTGGTTTTACTCTAGCAATGCAAGAAACGTTATATAAGTAGCAAAGAGTCCAGCTGACTAAAAAAGAGATTTTGTAAAATATACAATTCCACTACCACACTACAGACTGTAGACAGACAGAGCACCATGCAGAATAAAAATAATAATACAACTAAAAAAAAAAAAGCAACAACAACTTTGGACAACTAGTTGTGAATTATTACCAGAAGGACATGCAACGACAGAACTTAGTGACTGTAGACAGATTTCTTGAGTTGCAGCATCAATGAACAAAATGAAATAGAATACATTTTGGAATTTTGAATAACTAGTTAAAAAATGGTGTTACTAAAAGGCCCTGATGACCATGGAACCATAGCTGGATTGAAAGCCTCAAACTTCCACTCCAAAAGCAGCTGAGCTAACCACTGAGCTGCTGTGGAGCAGCGGTAAGTTCTCGGGCTAGCAAGCACGAGGCCGGCGGTTCGAATCCACCCTGTGGACACTACTTACTCACTGACTTCCAGTGATTCTCCTGTGGCTATGGGAGTAATCTGGTGTATGATGCTGGGATTAGAGTGTGGGCGTGTGTGTGGGCGTGTGTGTGCGGTTAGGGAAGATAGGTAGGATGTGGTTCCAAGAAGGGAGAGGTGTGAGAATGTGGTGGAGCAGTCTGGTAGGAGGGATCCGGCAAAGGAAGAGCAGTCTGGTGGAAAAGGATGTAGGTGGGGTTGGGCAAAGGTGGAGCAGTGGGTTTAGAAACAACAGGAAAAGTAGGCAGGCGAAAATGGATGTGGCAGGTGTCTGGGAAAGAAGGAGAGCTCTGGTGAGAGCTGGGGGTCCTGATATAGGAAGCAAAGTGAGGGTGAGAGTAGAATTAGAAGGTGGAGTGAACAAAAAAAGGAGGGTTGGAGCAGAAGGAGGCATTCCCAAAACATAGCTCCTCCCACCAATAATCCCTCCTTTTCTATCTCAGTTCCTCTTTTTCCACCCCTACTTCCTTTTCTTCTAGACTCCTCCTCCTTTACCTGACCCCACCTTCTTCCACTAGACTGCTCTTCACTCCACCCACTTCCCCTAGACTCCTCCTCCTTACCCCACATCATTTGGCACCAGACTCCTCCTCCTTTGCCTGACCCCACCCACTTTCGTTTCTGCTAGACTCCTCCACCTCACCCTCTTCCCCTAGACTCCTCCTCCCTCCAACTACTTCCACTAGACTCCTCCTCCTTATCCCACCCACATCATATGGCACTAGACTTCTCCTCTTTTGCCTGACCCACCCACCCACTTACTTTTCCGCTAGACTACTCCTTGGCCTGACCCCTCCCACTTCCTTTAAACTCCTCCTCCTTTGCCTGACCCCACCCACATTCTTTTCCACTAGACTGCTTTTCCTTTGCCTGATCCCTCCCACTAGGCTGCTCCAGCACATTCCCACACCTCTCCCTTCTTGGATCCACATCCTATCTTCCCTAACCACACAGCCATATTCTAATCCCAGTATATTCCAGATTACTCCCATAGCCACAGGAAAATCATTGGAAGTTGGTCGGTACGTAGTAGCCACCGGGTGGATTCGAACCGCCGACCTCGTGCTGCTAGCCCGAGGACTTACCACTGCTCCACAGCAGCTTGCTGTCAGCAGCCTGTGATCTGACATTGGAAATAATGGGTACTGTCGATTTCATACCAGCTCACATAAAGCAATGGTGGTTTATAGTGGGTTAGCACAGCAAGCTGCTGTGGAGCAGTGGTAAGACCTCGGGCTAACAAGCACGAGGTCGGCGGTACGAATCCACCCGGTGGCTACTACGTACCGACCAACTTCCAGTGATTCTCCTGTGGCTATGGGAGTAATCTGGAATATACTGGGATTAGAATATGGCTGTGTGGTTAGGGAAGATAGGATGTGGATCCAAGAAGGGAGAGGTGTGGGAATGTGCTGGAGCAGCCTAGTGGGAGGGATCAGGCAAAGGAAAAGCAGTCTAGTGGAAAAGAATGTGGGTGGGGTCAGGCAAAGGAGGAGGAGTTTAAAGGAAGTGGGAGGGGTCAGGCCAAGGAGTAGTCTAGCGGAAAAGGAAGTGGGTGGGGTCAGGCAAAGGAGGAGGGGTCTAGTGCCAAATGATGTGGGAGGAGGAGTCTAGGGGAAGAGGGTGGGGTCAGGTAAAGGAGGAGTCTAGAAGAAAAGGAAGTGGTGGAAAAAGAGGAACTGAGATAGAAAAAGAGGGATTATTGGTGGGAGGAGCTATGTTTTGGGAATGCCTCCTTCTGCTCCAACCCTCCTTTTTTTGTTCACTCCACCTTCTACTAGCTTCTAATTCTACTCTCACCCTCACTTTGCTTTCTATATCAGGACCTCCAGCTCTCACCAGAGCTCTCCTTCTTTCCCAGACACCTGCCACATCCATTTTCGCCTGCCTACTTTTCCTGTTGTTTCTAACCCCACTGCTCCACCTTTGCCCGACCCCACCTACATCCCTTTCCACCAGACTGCTCTTCCTTTGCCGGATCCCTCCTACCAGACTGCTCCACCACATTCTCACACCTCTCCCTTCTTGGAACCACATCCTACCTATCTTCCCTAACCGCACACACACACTCTAATCCCAGCATCATACACCAGATTACTCCCATAGCCACAGGAGAATCACTGGAAGTCAGTGAGTAAGTAGTGTCCACAGGGTGGATTCGAACCGCCGGCCTCGTGCTTGCTAGACCGAGAACTTACCGCTGCTCCACAGCAGCTCAGTGGTTAGCTCAGCTGCTTTTGGAGTGGAAGTTTGAGGCTTTCAATTCAGCTATGGTTCCATGGTCATCAGGGCCTTTTAGTAACACCATTTTTTAACTAGTTATTCAAAATTCCAAAATGTATTCTATTTCATTTTGTTCATTGATGCTGCAACTCAAGAAATCTGTCTACAGTCACTAAGTTCTGTCGTTGCATGTCCTTCTGGTAATAATTCACAACTAGTTGTCCAAAGTTGTTGTTGTTTTTTTTTTTTAAGTTGTATTATTATTTTTATTCTGCATGGTGCTCTGTCTGTCTACAGTCTGTAGTGTGGTAATGGAATTGTATATTTTACAAAATCTCTTTTTTAGTCAGCTGGACTCTGCTACTTATATAACGTTTCTTGCATTGCTAGAGTAAAACCAGCCAAACAATTGGTACGGGCTCTGCAAGACCTCAACCGCCGGGGTTGCTGTGGCCCAGTGGCTAGGTCAACTGCCTCCCACTCCAAAGGTTGTGAGTTCAAACCTAGCTACAGCTGCCAATTTCTTACGTTGCATGTCCATTTGGTCACATTTTATAACTAGCTGTCCATTCTCAAACTGGCTTCGGTCTCTTGCTATCCTTTGCTGAAGGAACAGCATTGCACTATTGGCAGCAAAATGAACACATCCAGTCAGCCAATCACAAAAGACTATTGAGTGCAGGCACCAAGTAGCAGCAGCTCCCACTAGTGTAGAATATGTGCGTATTCTTTTTCAGCAAGGGATAACGAGAGAACAAAGCACATTTGAAAATAGAAGGGAATTTAAAAGTGTCTTACAAGTACATGCTCTATCAGAATCATGCAAGTTTAATTTTAACTTTCCTATCCCTTTGAGGATTACAGAGCACCCTAGCTCCGCCACCCCAAGACATTCTTCTAGCTTTAATAAAAAATAATACACCAAAAAAAAACAATACAAAAAAAAAATCCATTTTCACAACCCAGTGCCAGCGTTTTTTTTGTTTGTTTGTTTTGACCCTTATTGCATCAAGGCGCAAATGTCATTTCTTTTTACATATTTTTATTTTTATTTTTTGGAGCGTATAAGCAATGGGTAGCCTTAAGGAAATAAAACCGGCCATGGCCGAGCGAGCACCAATAGCTGGATTTAAACCCACAACCACTCGCTTGGAAGAAGAAACCACTCAACCACAATGGCACACCCTGTCAGGAGTTTGCAGGGCATGTACCCCTTACTTTGACCAATTTAGAACATTAATGCAAGGGAACGTATATAAGTACTTGAGCCACAATGGTGTGCAATTGGCAAAGGAAGACAGGATCTGTATGCATAGTTTTTCTAGTTTTAGACCAATATTTGAAGCAATAGTATATAAGCAGTGAGTTGCTGCTTTCAGGACATAAAAGCATTATTTACCTAGGTATGATATGTCCCTGGAAGGCAATACACTACAATAGCCCTGTTTCCCCAGCAGGATTAAACATCTCAACCTTGCGTTTACATGGTTGCTTTCTAACCCACTATAAACCACCATTGCTTTATGTGAGCTGGTATGAAATCGACAGTACCCATTATTTCCAATGTCAGATCACAGGCTGCTGACAGCAAGCTGCTGTGGAGCAGTGGTAAGACCTTGGGCTAACAAGCACGAGGTCGGCGGTTCGAATCCACCCGGTGGCTACTACGTACCGACCAACTTCCAGTGATTCTCCTGTGGCTATGGGAGTAATCTGGAATATACTGGGATTAGAATATGGCTGTGTGGTTAGGGAAGATAGGATGTGGATCCAAGAAGGGAGAGGTGTGGGAATGTGCTGGAGCAACCTAGTGGGAGGGATCAGGCAAAGGAAAAGCAGTCTAGTGGAAAAGAATGTGGATGGGGTCAGGCAAAGGAGGAGGAGTTTAAAGGAAGTGGGAGGGGTCAGGCCAAGGAGTAGTCTAGCGGAAAAGGAAGTGGGTGGGGTCAGGCAAAGGAGGAGAAGTCTAGTGCCATATGATGTGGGTGGGATAAGTAGGTGGAGTGCGGAGGAGTCTAGGGGAAGAGGCTGGGGTGAGGCGGAGGAGTCTAGCAGAAACGAAAGTGGGTGGGGTCAGGCAAAGGAGGAGGAGTCTAGTGCCAAATGATGTGGGGTAAGGAGGAGGAGTCTAGGGGAAGTGGGTGGAGTGAGGAGCAGTCTAGGGGAAAAGGTTGGGGTCAGGTAAAGGAGGAGCAGTCTAGGGGAAGAGGGTGGAGTGAAGAGCAGTCTAGTGGAAGAGGGTGGGGTAAGGTAAAGGAGGAGGAGTCTACTGGGATTAGAATATGGCTGTGTGGTTAGGGAAGATAGGATGTGGATCCAAGAAGGGAGAGGTGTGGGAATGTGCTGGAGCAGCCTAGTGGGAGGGATCAGGCAAAGGAAAAGCAGTCTAGTGGAAAAGAATGTGGGTGGGGTCAGGCAAAGGAGGAGGAGTTTAAAGGAAGTGGGAGGGGTCAGGCCAAGGAGTAGTCTAGCGGAAAAGGAAGTGGGTGGGGTCAGGCAAAAGAGGAGAAGTCTAGTGCCATATGATGTGGGTGGGATAAGGAGGAGGAGTCTAGGGGAAGAGGGTGGGGTGAGGCGGAGGAGTCTAGTAGAAACGAAAGTGGGTGTGGTCAGGCAAAGGAGGAGGAGGCTAGTGCCAAATGATGTGGGGTAAGGAGGAGGAGTGTGGGTGGAGTGAAGAGCAGTCTAGTGGAAGAGGGTGGGGTCAGGCAAAGGAGGAGGGGTCTAGTGCCAAATGATGTGGGGTAAGGAGGAGGAGTCTAGGGGAAGTGGGTGGAGTGAAGAGCAGTCTAGTGGAAGAGGGTGGGGTCAGGTAAAGGAGGAGGAGTCTAGCAGAAAAGGAAGTGGGTGGGGTCAGGCAAAGGAGGAGGGGTCTAGTGCCAAATGATGTGGGGTAAGGAGGAGGAGTCTAGGGGAAGTGGGTGGAGTGAAGAGCAATCTAGTGGAAGAGGGTGGGGTCAGGTAAAGGAGGAGGAGTCTAGCAGAAAAGGAAGTGGGTGGGGTCAGGCAAAGGAGGAGGGGTCTAGTGCCAAATGATGTGGGGTAAGGAGGAGGAGTCTAGGGGAAGAGGGTGGGGTCAGGTAAAGGAGGAGGAGTTACATTTACTATCATGCCTGTGTCTGTCAGGCTCACTCAGCATTAATATACCTCTTTTTTTTCAGTCTTTTGGTTAATTGGTCTGTGCCAGGCAGCCACCCAGCACTCATATCTATTTTTCTTTCACCTTAATTTTAATCTAAAAAAAAAAAAAGTTTAAATTTGTTTGCTAGTGTAATCAAATCTAATTTTCTATCCGGCCTGTGTGTTTTGCTGACATAGAGAGCCTACTGTGTTTACTTGCTGCCCTCCCTAGTCTATGAGCCACGACTCATATGTGTTTAACATTATTTTAATTCCCCCCCCCCCCCCAAAAAAATAATTTCAATCATTTTTCTAGTGTAATCTAATTGTATTTTCTATCAGGCGTGTGTGTATCCGACATACATAGCCTACTGTTTTAATAGCTGCCCTTCCAAGGCTATCAGCCACGACTCATATATATGTGCTTAACCTTTTTCTTAAAATTTCCAAAAAAAAGTCTTTAAATCATTATGCTAGTGTAATCTAATTGTATTTTCTATCAGGCCTGTGTCTAACTGTCTATCTGACTTACACAGCATACTGTTGTTATAATTGCTGCCCTACGTAGCAGCCAGCCAGTGCGACCACTCATAGAGTCATATGTGCATTGCACTTCTTAACATAATTTTAATATTAAAATCTAAAATTTTAAAAAATTTTGCTAGTGTAATGTAACTTAATTTTCTATCAGTCCTGTGTTTTTGTCACTTACACAGCATAATGTGTTAAATTACTGCCCTACCTACCATCCACGACTCATATCTGCCAGCCTGTCTGCCAGGCCCAAGTAGCCAATTAGTGGCACCAATCACAATTCTTGTAACAGTAATAAAAAAATAAAAAAACATAATTTTTTGGACTGCAAATATTCATTCTCCTAGGGCCATTGAATTTAATTTACCTCCTGCCTGCCACTGCCAGCCTTTTGTGCCAGGCCGTCTAGCCAACTATTTACACCAATCATATTTGTTGTGACAGTATTCTAATAATTAAAAATTAAAATTTTTGGTAATAGTTGCTGTGATTTGAATCGTCAGTTTGCTGGTGCCATTGAATAGCACTTTCCTCCTGCCTTGCAGCCTGCTGTGAGCCAGGCCTACCTAGCCAATTGTTGTCAGCAATCATATTTCTGTTAACAGTATTTAAAAAATTGTCAATCATCACTGTTTAGACTGTCAGTAATCAGTCTCCTAGTTTCCTTGAATTGCATCTCCCTCCTGCCTGCCATCCTTTTGTGCCAGGCTGTCTTGCCAACTATTTACACCAATCCAAATTTCTTGTCACAGTATAGTTACTAATTACAATTAAAAAAATCTTTATTGTTGATGATCTTAACCCTCAGTTTGCTCGTGCCTTTGAATTGCACTTTTCTACAGCCTTCCAAGCCTGTGTGCCAGGCCTACTTAAAAAATATTTACACCAATCATATTTGTTGTGACAGTATTCTAATAATTAAAAATTAAAATTTTTGGTAATAGTTGCTGTGATTTGAATCCTCAGTTTGCTGGTGCCATTGAATAGCACTTTCCTCCTGCCTTGCAGCCTGCTGTGAGCCAGGTCCACCTAGCCAATTGTTGTCAGCAATCATATTTCTGTTAACAGTATTGCAAAAATTGTCAATCATCACTGTTTAGACTGTCAGTAATCAGTCTCCTAGTTTCCTTGAATTGCATCTCCCTCCTGCCTGCCATCCTTTTGTGCCAGGCCGTCTTGCCAACTATTTACACCAATCCAAATTTTTTGTCACAGTATAGTTACTAATTAAAATTAAAAAAATCTTTATTGTTGATGATCTTAATCCTCAGTTTGCTTGTGCTTTTGAATTTCACTTTTCTACAGCCTTCCAAGCCTGTGTGCCAGGCCTACTTAAAAAATATTTACACCAATCATATTTGTTGTGACAGTATTCTAATAATTAAAAATTAAAATTTTTGGTAATAGTTGCTGTGATTTGAATCCTCAGTTTGCTGGTGCCATTGAATAGCACTTTCCTCCTGCCTTGCAGCCTGCTGTGAGCCAGGCCCCCCTAGCCAATTGTTGTCAGCAATCATATTTCTGTTAACAGTATTGCAAAAATTGTCAATCATCACTGTTTAGACTGTCAGTAATCAGTCTCCTAGTGTCCTTGAATTGCATCTCCCTCCTGCCTGCCATCCTTTTGTGCCAGGCCGTCTTGCCAACTATTTACACCAATCCAAATTTTTTGTCACAGTATAGTTACTAATTACAATTAAAAAAATCTTTATTGTTGATGATCTTAACCCTCAGTTTGTTTGTGCCTTTGAATTGCACTTTTCTACAGCCTTCCAAGCCTGTGTGCCAGGCCTACTTAAAAAATATTTACACCAATCATATTTGTTGTGACAGTATTCTAATAATTAAAAATTAAAATTTTTTGGTAATAGTTGCTGTGATTTGAATCGTCAGTTTGCTGGTGCCATTGAATAGCACTTTCCTCCTGCCTTGCAGCCTGCTGTGAGCCAGGACCACCTAGCCAATTGTTGTCAGCAATCATATTTCTGTTAACAGTATTGCAAAAATTGTGAATCATCACTGTTTAGACTGTCAGTAATCAGTCTCCTAGTGTCCTTGAATTGCATCTCCCTCCTGCCTGCCATCCTTTTGTGCCAGGCTGTCTTGCCAACTATTTACACCAATCCACCAATCCAAATATTTTGTCACAGTATAGTTACTAATTACAATTAAAAAAATCTTTATTGTTGATGATCTTAATCCTCAGTTTGCTCGTGCCCTAGAATAGCACTTTTCTACAGCCTTCCAAGCCTGTGTGCCAGGCCTACTTAAAAAATATTTACACCAATCATATTTGTTGTGACAGTATTCTAATAATTAAAAATTAAAATTTTTGGTAATAGTTGCTGTGATTTGAATCGTCAGTTTGCTGGTGCCATTGAATAGCACTTTCCTCCTGCCTTGCAGCCTGCTGTGAGCCAGGCCCACCTAGCCAATTGTTGTCAGCAATCATATTTCTTTTAACAGTATTGCAAAAATTGTCAATCATCACTGTTTTGACTGTCAGTAATCAGTCTCCTAGTTTCCTTGAATTGCATCTCCCTCCTGCCTGCCATCCTTTTGTGCCAGGCCGTCTTGCCAACTATTTACACCAATCCAAATTTTTTGTCACAGTATAGTTACTAATTAAAATTAAAAAAATCTTGATTGTTGATCTTAATCCTCATTTTGCTTGTGCCATTGAATTGCACTTTTCTACTGCCTGCCAGCCTGTGTGTCAGGCCCAACTATCCAATTAGTGCTAGCAATCATATTTCTTTTAACAGTATTGCAAAATTTGTCAATCAACACTGTTTTGACTGTCAATCTGCAGTCTACTAGTGCCCTTGAATTGCATTTTCCTCCTGCCTGCCTGCCTGTGTGCCAGTCCCAACTAGCCAATTAGTGCCACCACTCATATTTATTGTAACAGGATTGGAATTTTTGTTAATCATAACTGTTTTGACTGTGATTCTTCAGTCTCCTAGTGCCATTGAATTGCAGTTTCCTTTCTCCCAGCGTGTGTGCCAGACAGGCTCATTTGCCAAATAGTGCCAAACAATCATATTTGTTGCCACAGTACTAGTAATATTTCAAAAAATTAACAATTTGTGATTTTTAAAACATCTGTCTTTTTTGTTGTTGTCAATCTCACAGCGTATACTGTGCCCACTTTCACAGTGCCACCACTCAATTGGTGTAATAGTATTGTTAGTGTCAATTTAAAAAAAAATGACAGGCAGAGGCAGGCCACCCCGCAGGTTCCGTGGTCGTGGTGCTGTGATTCCTTTAGACCCCCCTACAAATATGCACATTGTTCAGACGCCGGGTGCCGGGGGGATGCAAAAACTTCTGAGGAGGACCTAGTTGAATGGCTAACACAGGAAACCCAATCTTCTTCAGCTTCCGCTGCTAGTCCTCCTAACCTTGACGCACCATCTAAGTCCAGCTGTGCTTTGGGCAGGTCTCAAGTGACCAGTGACACTCCGCCGCCTGTCGCCACCACCAACACTAGCACCACAGCCGCTTCACTTGATCTGTCACAGGAGTTATTGACACATCATTTTGAAGAAATGAGTGATGCGCAACCATCATTGACAGAGGATGTAGATAATAGTGATCAGTCTCAGTCAGGCAGCATTACCGACATGGAGGTACGGTGTGATGATGATGATGATGATGATGATGATGATGTTGTAGCCGCTGCTGCTTCCTTTCTTGATGTTTCAGATACAAGTGAAGCGGTTGATGATGATGTGTCGGTGGATGTCACGTGGGTGCCTGCTAGAAGAGAAGAAGAAGAGGGGGAAAGTTCAGATGGGGAGACAGAGAGGAGGAGGAGGAGGAGACGATTTGGAAGCACGGGGAGGTCGTCTCAAGGAGCTAGTGGCACAGTCAGACAGCATGCATCGTCACCAGGGGTCAGCCAGACAGCCCGCCGACGCCCATCAACGCATGCTGTTGCCACCACCAGAATGCCATCATCGCAGAGCTCAGCAGTGTGGCATTTTTTTTGTGTGTCTGCCTCTGACAACAGCGATGCCATTTGCAACCTGTGCCAAAAGAAACTGAGTCGTGGGAAGTCCAACAGCCACCTAGGTACAACTGCTTTGCGAAGGCACATGGTCTCCCATCGCAAAGGCCGATGGGAAGAACACATGAGTAGAAGCAGCACACAAAGTGAAATCCGCCCTCCTCCTCCTGCTCCAGCATCTTCAGCCACGTCAACCAGTGCTGTCCTCCTTGCCCCCTCTCAACCATCCTCCACTCAGTCTCTCTTACGTAGCAGTTCCTGGTCATCTGCCCACAGTCAGGTGTCTGTCAAGGACATGTTTGAGCATAAGAAGCCAATTTCTCAAAGTCACCCCCTTGCCCGGCGTCTGACAGCTGGCTTGTCTGAACTCTTAGCCCGCCAGCTTTTACCATACAAGCTGGTGGAGTCTGATGCTTTCAAAAAATTTGTATCTATTGGGACACCGCAGTGGAAGGTACCTGGCAGAAATTTCTTTTCACAAAAGGCAATCCCAAACCTGTACTCTGTTGTGAGAAAGGAAGTTATGGCATGTCTGGCACACAGCGTTGGGGCAAGGGTCCATATGACCACGGATAGCTGGTCTGCAAAGCATGGTCAGGGCATGTATATCACCTACACTGCGCATTGGGTAAACCTGCTGACTTCTGACAAGCGTGGAATGCGTGGCTCTGCAGAAGAGTTGGTGACACCGCCACGACTTGCAGGCAGGCCTGCTGCTACCTCCTCTACTCCTCCTACTCCATCCTCTTCCATAACCTCTTCCTCGGCTGAGTCCTCTTCAACTTCTGCATCTTGCTCCACATCTATGGCACCCCCCCCAGCTCCCCAGGTACTATGCTACATCCCGGGTACGGCAGTGTCACGCCGTCTTGGGGTTGACTTGCCTGAAAGCGGAGAGTCACACCTGCACCAGCACTCCTGACCGCCCTGAACGCACAGGTGGATCAGTGGCTGACTCCGCACCAACTGGAGATTGGCAAGGTTGTTTCTGACAATGGAAGTAATTTGGTGGCGGCATTGAAATTGGGCAAGTTGACACATGTGCCGTGCATGGCACATGTGTGTAATCTGATTGTACAACGATTTGTCCATAAGTACCCAGGCTTACAGGACGTCCTGAAGCAGGCCAGGAAGGTGTGTGGCCATTTCAGGCGTTCCTACACGGCCATGGCGCACTTGTCTGATATCCAGCGTCGAAACAACCTGCCAGTGAGGCGCTTGATTTGCGACAGCCCGACACGGTGGAATTCAACACTCCTAATGTTTGACCGCCTGCTCCAACAAGAAAAAGCTGTTAATGAGTATTTGTATGACCGGGGTGCTAGGACAGCCTCTGGGGAGCTGGGGATATTTTTGCCAAATTACTGGACGCTCATGCGCAATGCCTGTAGGCTCATGCGTCCTTTTGAGGAGGTGACAAACCTTGTCAGTTGCAGCGAAGGCACCATCAGCGACATCATACCATTTGTTTTCTTCCTGGAGCGTGCCCTGCGAAGAGTGCTGGATCAGGCAGTAGATGAGCGTGAAGAGGAAGCGGGAGAGTTGTGGTGTCCATCACCCCCGCAAACAGCCGAATCAGCATTGCTTGCTGGACCTGCGGCAACGCAGGAAGAGGATTGTGAGGAAGAGGAGTCAGAGGAGGAATGTGGCTTTGGGGAGGATGAGGAGGAGGAAGACCGAGCACAACAGTCATCCCAGGGTGCTCGTTGTTGTCACCTATCTGGTACCCGTGGTGTTGTACGTGGCTGGGGGGAAGAAGATACCATAAGTGAGATCAGTGAGGAGGAGGAACGCGACATGATTAGCTCAGCATCCAACCTTGTTCAAATGGGTTCTTTCATGCTGTTGTGCCTGTTGAGGGACCCTCGTATAAAAAAGCTGAAGGACTTCCGGTGGGTGGCGTTCCAAGATGGCTGCACTCTTCTAAAGCTCTGAGACACCTTAAGAAAAAGAATCCTTATACAGCCTGAAACCTTAGCCATCTGCATATCTCTTGACAGCTACGTGTCTGATAACCAAGGCAGATTGAGAACATATCATCTTCTCTCCCACGGGAGTCATATTAAGCAATAACTGCTGACTGGCATGGTGGCGGGCTCTCAAGCGCCACACTGTACATAGTACTCCTTTCAGTATTTGTTAATTTCTTTTCCGATGGAGGCAGAAAATCACGTTACTGCACAGTTACTTGCTATTTTCCTACCTAGATTTGAACGCTTATCCTATAACCTCAACACCTTGATTGGGGTGATTCAGACAATGGGGGGGGGGGCCTACCTCAAAGATCCTGACCCTATGACTAAGCAAACTTGCTGCTCAGTACAAGATCTACAGCACCTACCTACCACAACTTTACAAAGGCCCGCTACACCGGATGATTTAACAAGCCTTTTTTCAGACTTGACCGAGAGATCACTATCATGTGGTGTGGAACGGGCTCAACTTCCACATGTCACGACTACCGTGAGCCTGGAGAGTCCAGGTGGAGCCTCTATAATAAGCACCCCAATGACGGACATAACGATGGGAGCTGAGAGGCAGAGCATGGAAGCACTACTTATCCCTGAACCGCTGAGAGACTCACCCGCCGCGAAAGCTGTGTACTCTGCACTCAGAATTGCTGTCAGCTCTGCAGCGATTCCATATGAAGCATCTCCTGGGAGTACGGCAATTACAGAAGGCACGGCCATGCCCCCCCCCCCAACGCGTGCAGGTGCTGGCAAGTGAATCACCTCTTCCATGCTCTCTTTTACACCGAGCAAGCTGGCTGTCTGAATGTGGTCCCCCAGAAGCACTCGGACTCTCTCGCACAGCAAGAGGCATCGGCTGATGTCTTTCTCCCTCGGGCTGGCCTACACGATGTCATGGGGCACACCTTAAAACTTTGAACGCACGTAAATCCATGTTCAGGACAATTTTGAGTATGTGTAGTCCTGTTCTTCCCTACCTGTACTTTTATGCGCGAGGGGTTAGATAGTGTTTAGGTTGTTAATAAGAGTAATTTGCCGTTATTGTATTCCTATTTGTTGTTCTCTCACATTTATATGCTGTATAATATGATGGATTGGTGCTCCTTATAGCTACATCTCTGCAGCTACACATTTTCAGTTACTTTCTGCTTGCTGTTCCCTCACATGCAGAGCCTTATCATATGCTGTGAAATGTCCTTTATTCCTGCATACATGTCAGATTGAAACCTTGCAATTACCCTCTGTACTTGTGTTGTGTGTTACTGTTGTACATGTGGTTTATGTTTTGGTGGGTTTGTACTATTGCAGATCTGATTCTCCATTTGAATATTCTCACTCGACTGATACCCTCTTGTGTTCATCCCACACATATAAACTGATGATGCTCAGAGATCCCGCTTCTCCTCACTGTCTATGTATCTCATATGTGGGATAATATCTTGGCCTTTGGCAGCAACATATTTTAACACAGCCCAATTCTGCAAAACCGCCATTAGCATGTATGAGAGTTGCACTCTGAGTGGTTGTTCTGTTTGTTTTGTTCTGTTTGTTTGATGACACTCTGAGTACACCATTAAATACACCTGAGAGCTGCTCATAAACTAGCAACTCACTGCTTGAGAAGCCCCTGCACTTTGTTTTGTTATGTGTGTGTATTGTTGTTTATTTTTTATTGTGTGCTGTGGTATCCATGAAATTTATCTGTGCTGTGGGTCACATCATGGAGGGCTATTCATATTCATATTTATATTTACAGTTACATCTTTATGATACAAATTCCCTCTTTTAGTTAACTACCTGCTATTTATGCACAGACCTTCTACAGGACAACGACATGTGTTTAATAACTTCTTCATGTAAACATGACATAAGGGGACTGTAAATTCATCACCCCAAAAGACCCATAAGAAAATGTTCTGGTTGTTATATGTACACTAATAGAAACAGCCCCTAGCTGACTCATATATATCAATATTACTACATGTATGCATATCCTTTGAGGCTCAGCTGACCTCTATAATGTTACAGCCTTATGTATCAACTGACTAAGGATCAAATAACTGTACGGGCTGAGATACTGATATATATTATGCACAATGCTCAGCAGCTTTGAATACCCACTTATACTTGCCTTATCTTTTCAAACAGGTGGATCTGCTAACTAGCAGGGGCTCTTATGTGTTTTAAATCTGACAGGGCTGTGTATGTATGGTTGCTACATTTATGTTTGGTTTTGGTTGTTTGGTAGTTTTTATTGTTGACCACCTTGGAGGTACCGTGTACTGTAGTGGGGGATTTGCACTCACTTCTACTGGCACCACTACATTTATCACTTATTTTTCTTATTTAAGGAGTGATGTTCTTGCCCAACTGAGGCATAAATATCTGTTATCCATGACTTCACTACACTCGGTCATCCTTGACAGCACTGTGCTAGTGAGCTCACAGTATAACTTTCAAACAGCAGCGTACCCCCCATGTCACCCAACCTACAGTTTAGCTGTGGGGCACCCAACATCCATAAATTAATCCCACCCTGTAAATTTACTTGTTAAATGTTGTGAGGTACGGTTGTGTATGTGGTAGCTAGAGTTTTATTATTTTAGAGTTGCATCCCAATTGGCAAAATTCAAATGAACATCAGCAAATCAAAAATTCCGAAATATCTGTATGTACTGCTGCAAAATAGTGTCTTGTTTTCAAAAGTTTCATTACTCTGCTATGGAAATCATCTGTATACCTTAACGGTCCCCGGTAACTTGGCCCACAATAAGTATTATACAGCACTTACAAAAGGAGCTACACACGATAGCTGCTATTCGTTTACATCGCAATTTAGCTCTATTCCTGGGAATATGAAAGCTGTTTTCAGCTGACCTTTATCAAATCTATGGATTAATTAACGCATGTTTATTTTGTGACATTGGGTAGCAGATATATAAATAACTAACTAATCTATATATATAGATATATGAGGGGGACAGTATATTTGTTGTCAATTGGGATTGGGTTTAGAATTTGTGTTTTAGTTTGGTTAAGATGTTTATTATAAAAGAAAATGAGAAACATGGGATACACATGGACTGATATCCTGCCAGCGTGATAAAGCTATTCTTACAGAACTTTTATATTTGGAACATTAACAAAAGACTTTTGCTTTGTAACAACTGTATGATTTTCATCTGTGTAAGATTGCACGTGTTACACTGTATCCATGTTTCTTTAATAAAAAGAATTAAAAAAAAAAAAAAAAAAAAGCTGAAGGAGAACGACCTGTACTGGGTGTCCACGCTCCTCGACCCCCGGTATAAGCATAAAGTGCCTGAAATGTTACCAAATTCCCGCAAGTTAGAACGGATGGAGCATTTTCATAATAAATTAAAAACTATGCTTTACACAGCGTATAAGGGTGATGTCACAGCACCACGGGAATGTAACAGGGGAAGAGATGAAATTAATCCTCCTCCTCCCACGACCACGGCGGCAAGGACCGGGCGCTTTCCTGACGTCTTGTTGATGGAGGACATGCGTACCTTTTTAACTCCCATGCACCATCAGAGCCTTTCGGGATCCAGCCTTAGAGAAAGACTCAACCGACAGGTAGCAGACTACCTAGCTTTAACTGCGGATCTCAACACTCTCAGGAGCGATGGACCCCTTGACTACTGGGTGTGCAGGCTGGACTTGTGGCCTGAGCTATCCCAATTTGCAATGGAACTTCTGGCCTGCCCCGCTTCATGTGTCCTGTCCGAAAGGACTTTTAGTGCAGCAGGAGGTTTTGTCACTGAGAAGAGAAGTCACCTAGGTCAAAAAGCCTTAACTATCTCACTTTTATAAAAATGAATGAAGGCTGGATCCCGAAGGGACTGACATTGGGCGATACATTTGAATAAAAAACTACTGATGATGATATGAGCTGCCTTGGGCTACAACTGGTACACAGGCTGGCCTTTTTTTTTGGTTATAAAGACGGAGGACTTGCTTGACTTATCCGCCAACAACTAGTGTTCAAGCCACAAGCTTTTAGGGCACTTTATAAATGTTTTACAAACATCGATTTTTCTGGCCGCTGCTACAGCAGTTGCTCCAACAATACCCCAATTTTTCCAGTCATTTGTACATTCCTAATTTTTCTGGCCTCTGCTGCATCTCTGTGGGTACAAAACTCAAATATAAAAAATAATGCACATAACACTAGTGATTAAACTGTTATGAATTGTACAACTTTACACACCACTCATATCCGGTGTACCATTCAATTGAACGCAAAATGCAACAAATTTGAAAGAGTAGGACCGACCAAGCATCTTTATCCGTCTCTTAGTTGCTCTAAATTATCTCCGTGTTCCATCTATGACATACCTGTACTCTATTGTGCAAAAAGGTGGCATATGTTGTGTTTCATGCTGTTGTGCCTGTTGCGGGTCGTGGCCCATGATATAAAAAGGCTGAAGGAGAACGACCTGTAGTAATGGGTTCCCCCATCCAGTTTTTAGAAAAATGTTCCTGGTTCCTCTCAATTATCTTTGGGTTTCTAAAATGGATGCCATACCTGTACTCGCTTGTGCAAAAGCATGGCATATGTGGTGGCGTTTCCTGCAGTTGGTTCTGTTGAGGGTGCTGGACCCTCTTATAAAAAAGCTGAAGGAGAACGACCTGGAGTTGGAGTCCAAGCATGGTTTTTGGTGCTATTTCACTTTTACAAACAATTATCTGTGGGTTTCACAAATCAATGCCGTACTAGTACTCTATTGTTCCAAAGTATGCCATATGTTCTCTTTCCTGCTGGTATTTTGTTTGAGGGTCCTGGACACTCTTATAAAAAGGCCTAAGGTGAAAGAGGTGTACTGGGTGTCCACTCTTTTTTATTTTCTATTTCTCATTTGACCAAAATTATCTCTGGTTTTGTAAAATCAATGCCGTACCTGTACTCTATTGTTCAAAAGGATGCCATACGTCATCTTTCCTGCTGGTGTTTTTTTGAGTGTCCAGGACCCTCTTATAAAAAGGCCTAAGGAGAAAGAGGTGTACTGGTTGGCCACTCATTTTTATTTTTCTATTTAACAATTGAACAAAATGATCTCTGGGTTTGTAAAATCAATGCTGTACCTGTACTCTATTGTTCAAAATGATGCCATACGTCCTCTTTCCTGCTGGTGTTTTTTTGAGGGTCCAGGACCCTCTTATAAAAAGGCCTAAGGAGAAAGAGGTGTACTGGCTGTCCATCGAATCATTTTTTTTTATTCAAATTTACATTTTAAAAAAAATTTCTATGGCTTTCTAAAATCTATGCCTTTCCTGTACTCTATTGTTCAAAAGTATGCCATATGTCCTCTTTCCTGCTGGTTTTTTGTTTGAGGGTCCTGGACCCTCTTATAAAAAGGCCTTATGGATAAAGAATTGTACTGGGTGTCCTTCCAATAATTTTTTTTTAATTAAAATTCACGGTTGCAACAAATTATCCCCGGGTTTCTAAAATCAATGCCTTTCCTATAATCTTTTTTTCAAAAAGGATGCCATATGTCCTCTTTCCTACTGCTGGTTTTGTTGAGTGTCCTGGAGCCTCTGCTAAAAAGGCCTAAGGATAAAGAAGTGTACTGGGTGTCTATTCAATGTTTTTTTAGATTTCACGGTTGTAACAAATTTTTTCTGTCTTTCAAAAATCAATGCCTTTCCTGTAATCTATTTTTCAAAAGGATGCCATATGTCCTATTTCATGCTGTTCTTTCTGTTGAGGCTCCGGGACACTCTTATAAAAAGGACTAAGGATAAAGAAGTGTACTGGGTGTCCAATCAATGTTTTTTTTTCTATTTCCCGGGTCATATAACTGCTCTCTGTGTTTCTAAAATCAATGTCTTTCCTGTAATCTAATTTTCAAAAGTATGCCATATGTCCTCTTTCCTGCTGGTGTTTTTTTTGAGGGTCCAGGACCCTCTTATAAAAAGGCCTAAGGAGAAAGTGGTGTACTGGGTGTCCATCGAATCATTTTTTTTATTCAAATTTACATTTGCAAAAAATTATCTATGGGTTTCTAAAATCAATGCCTTTCCTGTACTCTTACTCTATTGTTAAAAAGTATGCCATATGTCCCCTTTCCTGCTGGTGTTTTGTTTGAGGGTCCTGGACCCTCTTATAAAAAGGCCTAGGGAGAAAGAATTGTACTGGGTGTCCATCCAATAATTTTTTTTTAATTAAAATTCACGGTTGCAACAAATTATCCCCAGGTTTCTAAAATCAATGCCTTTCCTATAATCTTTTTTTCACAAAGGATGCCATATGTCCTCTTTCCTACTGCTGGTTTTGTTGAGTGTCCTGGAGCCTCTGCTAAAAAGGTCGAAGGATAAAGAAGTGTACTGGGTGTCTATTCAATGTTTTTTTAGATTTCCCGTTTGTAACAAATTTTTTCTGTCTTTCTAAAATCAATGCCTTTCCTGTAATCTATTTTTCAAAAGGATGCCATATGTCCTCTTTCATGCTGTTCTTTCTGTTGAGGCTCCGGGACACTCTTCTAAAAAGGCCTAAGGATAAATAAGTGTACTGGGTGTATAATCTATTTTTTTTTAGATTTCACGGTTGCAACTAATGATCTCTGTGTTTCTAAAATCAATGCCTTTCCTGTAATCTAATTTTCTAAAGGATGCCATATGTCCTCTTTCATGCTGCTGGTTTTGTGGAGGGTCCTGGAGCCTCTACTAAAAAGGCCTAAGCATAAATAAGTGTACTTGGTGTATAATCGAAGTTTTTTGTGATTTCACGGTTGCAACTAATGATCTCTGTGTTTCTAAAATCAATGCCTTTCCTGTAATCTAATTTTCTAAAGGATGCCATATGTCCTCTTTCAAGCTGCTGGTTTTGTGGAGGGCCCTGGAGCCTCTGCTAAAAAGGCCTAAGGATAAAGAAGTGTACTGGGTGTCTAATCAATGTTTTTCTCGATTTACCGTTTGCAACTAATGATCTCTGTGTTTCTGAAATCAATGCCTTTCCTATAATCATTTTTTTCAAAAGGATGCCATATGTCCTCTTTCCTGCTGCTGGTTTTGTCGAGGGTCCTGGAGCCTCTGCTGCGCATAATAAAGAAAAAAAAAATTAATTTAACTTGACTTAATAACTGAAGCATGACTTCAGGAGTCAGGTGTGGTCGTAGGTAGTGGTTGTTGTTAGCAGATTATTTTTATTGCAAATTGCAATTGCCACAGCGTGCATAAAATGTGCGTCACTAGTTCAAATTTTAATTTTTTTTTTTTTCATTCAGGATTAGTTTGGGGTACGGCGCAATATTGGAAAGGCAAAATACAGGTCTCGTACCCGTTGATATAAGGGGTGACTACTACTGCTTTTACCAGGCTCCTCTTGGATAGCCCCAGAAAGTGTGACTATGAATCCCAAAAAGAAAATTAAATTAAGGTTGAAAACTAACTCCAAAGTAACTTGTAAGACCTGGAGCTCCTCAAACACACGTCCTACCTTAACAGCTATAGGCTCCCCAACCCACAAATCTTAACTTTTTCATGCCAATTGATATTGCCACAGCTGGAACAACAGTAAATAACATGTGCGTCACCACAGTCTCCGAAGTTGTTGTCGGATGTATACAAAAACACTGATAAAGTATTACTTTAGGAGCGCAAAGAGATGGCTACCGGAACACTCCAGGAACTTCACAAGAGTGGCTGTATTGTGTTTCTGGTGATGTTTGAGACATCTGGGTAGTGTACAGGGAGGGCACAAATCGTCTCCATCTCTGTGCACCAAAGGGCATGACGTCCTTGTCATCCATAAGCACATGAAATTGCTGGCATTTTTGTTGCTTCAAGAAGTTCATTTTTTGTGGTGATAGATAGTACTGAATTAAATTAACTTTGGTTTCCTATCATACTCAAGACAATCTTGTATTTCAAAATTCGTACTTGCTGTGGGAAACAGTGGCCTGTCCATACCAGGAAGATGATTTAGACAGAAGTAACGAGCTCTGCTTGCAGGTGACACATGTTTATCGTCAATCATCAAAGGGGTTGCGTGCAGAATATGGCTGATGGCCCCTTATTCACATGTTTGTCCAGAGCCACAACATTTGCAAACAGCCAGAAGAAAGGTCGTTTCTCACCAGCCTTAAGTTGAGCTTCATTTACCAAATGCTGATATTCAAAAAAATAGACAAACAGTGCCTTAAATAACACATTTGCGATATGGATTCACCAGAGCAAGGTCATTGCAAGTACTAAGTTCCCACGATAACAAAATTAAAATGCCACAACTATGCAATCTTCACCTTCAGATTATTATTGTCACACTCCATTGTACTCCTATGCCCAGCTCCCTGCTCTTGTTTTTGTTGAGGGTCCTGGAGCCTCTGCTGAAAAGGCCTATGGATAATAAAGTGTACTGGGTGTCTGTTCAATGTTTTTTTTTTATTTCCCGGTTGCAAGTAATTATCTCAGTGTTTCTAAAATCAATGCCTTTCCTGTAATCTATAATTCAAAAAGATTGACATATGTCCTCTTTCATGCTGTTGTTTCAGTTGCGGCTCCGGGACCCTCGTATTAACAAGGCCTGAGGATAAATAAGTGTAACCGGTGTCTAATGAATGTTTTTTTCTATTACACGGGTCATATAAATGATCTGTGGGTTTCTAAAATCAATGCCTTTCCTGTAATCTTTTATTCAAAAGGATGACATATCTCCTCTTTCATGCTGTTGTTTAGGTTGAGGCTCCGGGACCCTCGTATTAAAAAGGCCTGAGCATAAATAAGTGTCACGGCTGTGTAATCAATGTTTTTTTCTAATTTCACGGTTGCAAATAATGATCTGTGGGTTTCTAAAATCAATGCCTTTACTGTAATCTTTTATTGAAAAGGATGACATATCTCCTCTTTCATGCTGTTGCTTCGGTTGAGGCTCCGGGACCATCGTATTAAAAAGGCTGGAGCATAAATAAGTGTCACGGGTGTGTAATCAATTTTTTTTTCTAATTTCACGGTTGCAAATAATGATCTGTGGGTTTCTAAAATCAATGCCTTTCCTGTAATCTTTTATTCAAAAGGATGACATATCTCCTCTTTCATGCTGTTGTTTCGGTTGAGGCTCCGGGACCCTCGTATTAAAAAGGCCTGAGCATAAATAAGTGTCACGGCTGTGTAATCAATGTTTTTTTCTAATTTCACGGTTGCAAATAATGATCTGTGGGTTTCTAAAATCAATGCCTTTCCTGTAATCTTTTATTCAAAAGGATGACATATCTCCTCTTTCATGCTGTTGTTTCGGTTGAGGCTCCGGGACCCTCGTATTAAAAAGGCCTGAGCATAAATAAGTGTCACGGCTGTCTAATCAATGTTTTTTTCTAATTTCACGGTTGCAAATAATGATCTGTGGGTTTCTAAAATCAATGCCTTTACTGTAATCTTTTATTCAAAAGGATGACATATCTCCTCTTTCATGCTGTTGTTTCGGTTGAGGCTCCGGGACCCTCGTATTAAAAAGGCCTGAGCATAAATAAGTGTCACGGGTGTGTAATCAATTTTTTTTTCTAAATTCACGGTTGCAAATAATGATCTGTGGGTTTCTAAAATCAATGCCTTTACTGTAATCTTTTATTCAAAAGGATGACATATCTCCTCTTTCATGCTGTTGTTTTGGTTGAGGCTCCGGGACCCTCGAATTAAAAAGGCCTGAGCATAAATAAGTGTCACGGCTGTGTAATCAATGTTTTTTTCTAATTTCACGGTTGCAAATAATGATCTGTGGGTTTCTAAAATCAATGCCTTTACTGTAATCTTTTATTCAAAAGGATGACATATCTCCTCTTTCATGCTGTTGTTTCTGTTGAGGCTCCGGGACCATCGTATTAAAAAGGCCGGAGCATAAATAAGTGTCACGGGTGTGTAATCAATTTTTTTTTCTAATTTCACGGTTGCAAATAATGATCTGTGGGTTTCTAAAATCAATGCCTTTCCTGTAATCTTTTATTCAAAAGGATGACATATCTCCTCTTTCATGCTGTTGTTTCGGTTGAGGCTCCGGGACCCTCGTATTAAAAAGGCCTGAGCATAAATAAGTGTCACGGCTGTGTAATCAATGTTTTTTTCTAATTTCACGGTTGCAAATAATGATCTGTGGGTTTCTAAAATCAATGCCTTTCCTGTAATCTTTTATTCAAAAGGATGACATATCTCCTCTTTCATGCTGTTGTTTCGGTTGAGGCTCCAGGACCCTCGTATTAAAAAGGCCTGAGCATAAATAAGTGTCACGGGTGTGTAATCAATTTTTTTTTCTAATTTCACGGTTGCAAATAATGATCTGTGGGTTTCTAAAATCAATGCCTTTCCTGTAATCTTGTATTCAAAAGGATGACATATCTCCTCTTTCATGCTGCTGTTTCGGTTGAGGCTCTGGGACCCTCGTATTAAAAAGGCCTGAGCATAAATAAGTGTCACGGCTGTCTAATCAATGTTTTTTTCTAATTTCACGGTTGCAAATAATGATCTGTGGGTTTCTAAAATCAATGCCTTTACTGTAATCTTTTATTCAAAAGGAATACATATCTACTCTTTCATGCTGTTGTTTCGGTTGAGGCTCCGGGACCATCGTACTAAAAAGGTCTGAGCATAAATAAGTGTCACGGCTGTGTAATCAATGTTTTTTTCTAAATTCACGGTTGCAAATAATGATCTGTGGGTTTCTAAAATCAATGCCTTTCCTGTAATCTTTTATTCAAAAGGATGACATATCTCCTCTTTCATGCTGTTGTTTTGGTTGAGGCTCCGGGACCCTCGTATTAAAAAGGCCTGATCATAAATAAGTGTCACGGCTGTGTAATCAATGTTTTTTTCTAATTTCACGGTTGCAAATAATGATCTGTGGGTTTCTAAAATCAATGCCTTTCCTGTAATCTTTTATTCAAAAGGATGACATATCTCCTCTTTCATGCTGTTGTTTCGGTTGAGGCTCCGGGACCATCGTATTAAAAAGGCCGGAGCATAAATAAGTGTCACGGGTGTGTAATCAATTTTTTTTTCTAATTTCATGGTTGCAAATAATGATCTGTGGGTTTCTAAAATCAATGCCTTTCCTGTAATCTTTTATTCAAAAGGATGACATATCTCCTCTTTTCACCCCACTCCTCCACTACCCCACTCAACTCCTCCTCCTTTGTCTGACCCCACCCACTTCCTTTTCTGCTAGACTCCTCCTCCACCTGACCCCACCCTCTTCCCCTAGACTGCTCCTCACTCCACCCACTTTCCCTAGACTCCTCCTCCTTACCCCACATCATTTGGCACTAGACTCATCCTCCTTTGCCTGACCCCACCCACTTTCTTTTCTGCTAGACTCCTCCTTTTCCTGACCCCAACCTCTTCCCCTAGACTCCACCTCACTCCACTAAACTCCACCTCCTTACCCCACCCACATCATATGGCACTAGACTTCTCCTCCTTTGCCTGACCCCACCCACTTCGTTTTCCGCTAGAATACACCTTGGCCTGATCCCTCACACTTCCATTAAACTTCTCCTCCTTTGCCTGACCCCACCAACATCCTTTTCCACTAGACTGCTTTTCCTTTGCCTGATCCCTCCCACTAGGCTGCTGCAGCACATTCCCACACCTCTCCCTTCTTGGATCCACATCCTATCTTCCCTAACCACACAGCCATATTCTAATCCCAGTATATTCCAGATTACTCCCATATCCACAGGAGAATCACTGGAAGTTGGTCGGTACGTAGTAGCCACAGGGTGGATTCGAACCGCCGACCTCATGCTTGCTAGCCCGAGGTCTTACCACTGCTCCACAGCAGCTTCCTGTCAGCATCTTGTGATCTGACATTAGAAATAATGGGTACTGTCGATTTTATACCAGCTCACATAAAGCAATGGTGGTTTATAGTGGGTTAGAAAGCAACCTTGTAAACGCAAGGTTGAGATGTTTAATCCTGCTGGGGAAACAGGGCTATTGTAGTGTATTGCCTTCCAGGGACATATCATACCTAGGTAAATAATGCTTTTATGTCCTGAAAGCAGCAACTCACTGCTTATATACTATCGCTTCAAATATTGGTCTAAAACTAGAAAAACTATGGATACAGATCCTGTCTTCCTTTGCCAATTGCACACCATTGTGGCTCAAGTACTTATATACGTTCCCTTGCATTAATGTTCTAAATTGGTCAAAGTAAGGGGTATACGTTCCCTTGCATTAATGTTCTAAAGTGGTCAAAGTAAGGGGTACATGCCCAGCAAACTCCTGACAGGGTGTGCCATTGTGGTTGAGTGGTTTCTTCTTCCAAGCGAGTGGTTGTGGGTTTAAATCCAGCTATTGGTGCTCGCTCGGCCATGGCCGGTTTTATTTCCGTAAGGCTACCCATTGCTTATACGCTCCAAAAAATAAAAATAAAAATATGTAAAAAGAAATGACATTTGCGCCTTGATGCAATAAGGGTCAAAACAAACAAACAAAAAAAACTCTGGCACTGGGTTGTGAAAATTGATTTTTTTTTTTTTATTGTTTTTTTTGGTGTATTATTTTTTATTAAAGCTAGAAGAATGTCTTGGGGTGGCGGAGCTAGGATGCTCTGTAATCCTCAAAGGGATAGGAAAGTCAAAATTAAACTTGCATGATTCTGATAGAGCATGTACTTGTAAGACACTTTTAAATTCCCTTCTATTTTCAAATGTGCTTTGTTCTCTCGTTATCCCTTGCTGAAAAAGAATACGCACATATTCTACACTAGTGGGAGCAGCTGCTACTTGGTGCCTGCACTCAATAGTCTTTTGTGATTGGCTGACTGGATGTGTTCATTTTGCTGCCAGTAGTGCAATGCTGTTCCTTCAGCAAAGGATAGCAAGAGACCGAAGCCAGTTTGATAATGGACCGCTAGTTATAAAATGTGACCAAATGGACATGCAATGTAAGAAATTGGCAGCTGTAGCCAGGTTTGAACTCACAACCTTTGGATTGGGAGGCAGTCGACCTAGCCACTGGGCCACAGCAACCCCAGCGGTTGAGGTCTTGCAAAGCCCGTACCAATTGTTTGGCTGGTTTTACTCTAGCAATGCAAGAAACGTTATATAAGTAGCAAAGAGTCCAGCTGACTAAAAAAGAGATTTTGTAAAATATACAATTCCACTACCACACTACAGACTGTAGACAGAGAGCACCATGCAGAATAAAAATAATAATACAACCACAGGAGAATCACTGGAAGTTGGTCGGTACGTAGTAGCCACCGGGTGGATTCAAACCACCGACCTCGTGCTTGCTAGCCCGAGGACTTACCACTGCTCCACAGCAGCTTCCTGTCAGCAGCCTGTGATCTGACATTGGAAATAATGGGTACTGTCGATTTTATACCAGCTCACATAAAGCAATGATGGTTTATAGTGGGTTAGAAAGCAACCTTGTAAACGCAAGGTTGAGATGTTTAATCCTGCTGGGGAAACAGGGCTATTGTAGTGTATTGCCTTCCAGGGACATATCATACCTAGGTAAATAATGCTTTTATGTCCTGAAAGCAGCAACTCACTGCTTATATACTATCGCTTCAAATATTGGTCTAAAACTAGAAAAACTATGGATACAGATCCTGTCTTCCTTTGCCAATTGCACACCATTGTGGCTCAAGTACTTATATACGTTCCCTTGCATTAATGTTCTAAATTGCTCAAAGTAAGGGGTATACGTTCCCTTGCATTAATGTTCTAAAGTGGTCAAAGTAAGGGGTACATGCCCTGCAAACTCCTGACAGGGTGTGCCATTGTGGTTGAGTGGTTTCTTCTTCCAAGCGAGTGGTTGTGGGTTTAAATCCAGCTATTGGTGCTAGGCCATGGCCGGTTTAATTTCCTTAAGGCTACCCATTGCTTATACGCTCCAAAAAATAAAAAAAAATTGTAAAAATAAATGACATTTGCACCTTGATGCAATAAAGGTCAAAACAAACAAACAAAAAAAACGCTGGCACTGGGTTGTGAAAATTGATTTTTTTTTTTTTTGGTGTATTATTTTTTAATAAAGCTAGAAGAAAGTCTTGGGGTGGTGGAGCTAGGATGCTCTGTAATCCTCAAAGGGATAGGAAAGTAAAAATTAAACTTGCATGATTCTGATAGAGCATGTAATTGTAAGACACTTTTAAATTCCCTTCTATTTTCAAATGTGCTTTGTTCTCTCTGTATCCTTTGCTGAAAAAGAATACGCACATATTCTACACTAGTGGGAGCTGCTGCTACTTGGTGCCTGCACTCAATTGTCTTTTGTGATTGGCTGACTAGATGTGTTCACTTTGCTGCCAGTAGTGCAATGCTGTTCCTTCAGCAAAAGATAGCAAGAGACCGAAGCCAGTTTGATAATGGATAGCTAGTTACAAAATGTGACCAAATAGACATGCAACGTAAGAAATTGGCAGCTGTAGCCAGGTTTGAACTCACAACCTTTGGAATGGGAGGCAGTTGATCTAGCCACTGGGCCACTGCAACCCACAGGTTGAGATCTTGCAGAGCCCGTACCAATTGTTTGGCTGGTTTTACTCTAGCAATGCAAGAAATGTTATATAGGCGGCAATGAGTCCAGCTGACTAAAAAAGAAAAAAAAGGAATTTTGTAAAATATACAATTCCACTAACACACTACAGACCGTAGACAGACAGAGCACCATGCAGAATAAAAATAATAATACAAATAGAAAAAATAAAAACTTTGGACAACTAGTTGTGAATTATTACCAGAAGGGCATGCAACGACAGAACTTAGTGACTGCAGACAGATTTATTGAGTTGCAGCATCAATGAACAAAATAAAATAGAATACATTTTGGAATTTTGAATAACTAGTTTAAAAATGTTGTTACTAAAAGGCCCCGATGACCATGGAACCATAGCTGGATTGAAAGCCTCAAACTTCCACTCCAAAAGCAGCTGAGATAACCACTGAGCTGCGGTAAGTTCTCGGGCTAGCAAGCACGAAGCCGGCGGTTCGAATCCACTCTGTGGACACTACGTACCGACCAACTTCCAGTGATTCTCCTGTGGCTATGGGAGTAATCTGGAATATGATGCTGGGATTAGAGTATGGCTATGTGTGGGTGCAGTCCGATGAGGGTTGTGGTGTGTGTGTGTGTGGATAGGGAAGATAGGATGTAGCTCCAAGAAGGGAGAGGTGTTAGAATGTGCTGGAGCAGTCTGTTTGGTGGGATCATGCAAAGGAGGAGCAGTCTGGTGGAAAAGTATGTGGGTGTGGTCAGGCAAGGGCAGAGCAGTTGGGTTAGAAGCAATAGGAAGAGTAGGCTGGTGAAAATGTATGCAGCAGGTGTCTGGGAAAGAAGGAGAGGTTTGGTTACAAGCTGGAGAAACTGAGATAGAAAGCAAGTTGTTGCGGAGAGTAGAATTAGGAGCTCGTAGAGTGGGGGAACAAAAAGGAGGCAATAGACTACACTGCAATGACTTTGCTTCAACATAGCTCTTCCTGCCAGGGTTCCCAGCACCCTGCTGTCTATCTCAGTTCCTCCAGCTCATAACCAGACCACTCCTTCTTTTTCCCAGACACACTGTGCCTCCATTTCGACCCGCTTACTCCTCCATTTGCTTCTAACCCTAACTGCTCCTCCTTTGCTTGAACCCACCCACATCCTTCTAACCCCAACTGCTCCTGGGGTTTTAATTATGTGTGTGTGTGTGTAAAGCAAAAGAATTGTCTGGAAAATTGTTTGGGATGCAAAGAAAACCCCACAAATGACTTCAGGTGAAATACTCTCTCTGAAAACATGTGGTGTGGCTGTTTAAAGCTGCACAATAAGGAGGCCCTTGAAGAAAGATGGGCTGCATGGTCGAGTCGCCAGAAGAGAGCCATTACTACGCAAATGCCACAAAGTATCCTGCTTACAATATGCCAAACATCACAGAGACAAGCCTCAAACCTTCTGGCACAAAGTCATTTGGAGTGATGAGACCAAAATTGAGCATTTTGGCCACAACCATATTCACTACATTTGGAGAGGAGTCAACAAGACCTATGATGAAAGGTACACCATTCCTACTGTGAAACACAGAGGTGGATCACTAATGTTTTGGGGATGTGTGAGCTACAAAGGCACAAGAAATGTAGTCAGAATTGATGGCAAGATGAATGCAGTATGTTATCAAAAAATACTGGAGGAAAATTGACATTCATCAGCCCGGAAGCTGCGCATGGGACGTACTTGGACATTCCAACATGACAATGATCCTAAACACAAGGCCAAGTCGACCTGTCTTTGGCTACAGCAGAATAAAGTGAAGGTTCTGGAGTGGCCATTTCAGTCTCCTGACTTCAATATCATTGAGCCACTCTGGGGAGATCTCAAACGTGCAGTTCATGCAAGACAGCCCAAGAATTTACAGGAACTGGATGCTTTTTGCCAAGAAGAATAGGCAGCTTTACCATCTGAGAAGATAAAGAGCCTCATCCACAAATACCACAAAAGACTTCAAACTGTCATTGATGTTAAAGGGGGCAATACACGGTAATTAAGAACTGGGGTATGCAAACTTTTGATCATGGTCATTTGGGTAGTTTCTATTGTCATTATGATTTAAAAAGAGTAAACACAGTTGATTGATAATAAATGGCTTCAGCCAAACACTAACCATAAGTGAAACAAAATCTTTTCTGTTATCATTCATATTCTCTGAAAAATGGCCAAGAAATCATAAATTCTGCCAGGGTATGTAAACTTATGAGCACAACTGTATATCCAGGAGATCTTAGCCAAAGGCTTTAATCAACGCGCTTCTTCTCCTGCTGAGGCTTAATTTTTGTCAGCAAGAATGATGGAGGCTTGAGACCTGGTATAGATTATAGAGATGTGAACCTAATCACAGTCAATAATCAGTGTCATATTCCTTTGATTACAGAGTTGTATGATTCCCTTCAGGATGCTTGTAACTTTACAAAACTTGATCTTCGTGGAGCATACACAATTGATATATCTCCTGGAGATGAATGGAAGACTGCCTTCAACACCAGAACAGGACACAATTAGTACTTAATAATGCCCTTTGGGCTTTGTAATGCCCCTGCTGTCTTCCAAGATTTTGTTATCAATATTGTTTGTTACCTTCTTAATTACATTGTCATCGTATATTTGAATGATATTCTCATATTCTCCAAGATTTTGAAAGAACATCATGAGCACTTTAAACAAGTGCTTCTTCGCCAAGATAATTCACTGATAGCAAAACTGGAGAAATGTGAATTTGATCAAGTCCTTTAAGGTTTGCTTCCTGGTAAGGCAGAAGTATTAGATCTCAGCTGCAGACTTATAGAAAAATGTAAATTTATCACTTAGTTGCACAGGCTATTAATTAGCATAAACTGTATGGTAAAGTGAAATAAACTTAATATATTTTACACAGGAGGAAATAGGTCTGTATTTCACACTATTCCTGAATCGGATACCAGAATAGGAGAATTGTAACCTGAAATACCTGTATGTAACAGTGTAAGAAGTCCCAGGGGATCAGGTTAACAGGAAAGGAGTTAGATTCTAAAATACAAGCAGAGTTCCATATAACTCCTTTTATGTTCTAGCAAACAGTTTTTGTAGGAAACAAAATGCTCAGCATGTGTTACTGCTCTGACCTTCCAAGAGGTAGTTTGGCAGCCTATGATGAGAGGGAGTTAGGTGGAATGTTTCCCTTTACGAGGTAAGACTGAGCAAGTGAGTATACAAGAAAGTCACAGCCTTCGCAAATGACCGCTATAGTGGCGAGTTCCGTAACAGCTGATGGGAGGAGCTGACGAGTTGAGTGACAGCAGCACAAGCGGCAGTGAAAACTGAAGCTTCGGTCAGAGAGGAGGTAAACGGTTGTTTCCAAATGAATAATAGCAACAGTAGGAGTCTGATCCGACTCAGAGTATGTGTACAGGGCAGAAGAGAGGTTAAGCAGGGCGCCACTGTAAAGGGCTGAGGCTTGTAAGCTGCTGCAGACGAAGTGCCGATTACGGCAAAGCTTGAGAGAGTGAAAATCCTTAGTGCAGCAGAGAGGGGTAGCAGGAGTTGTTAAAGTCCGCTGTAAGATAATGCTCCAGAGGTAAGATGGTAGGTAATACCTGGTGACAGTAATATAAACAAATTTGTAATCCACAAAGGTGAGCTTGAAATTATACAAAGTAGCTTAGGATAGCAGGAGAGTTAGGTGCTGCTACAAGTGCAATAACTAAGCACCTGTTTGCAGTCAGGTGATGACTTAAATGCAGGCAGACAGAGAACATGTGATAGAAAGGAAAACTGGAAAAGATGGACTGGAATCCTTACATACGCCCCCCCTTCAAGGAAGCCGATCCTCGGCTTGATGTTTCGGACGATCTGGGTACCGTCTATGGAACCGAGAGAGAAGACGAGGGGCATCAATGTGCGTATAAGGTTCCCAGGTGTCATCGTCCGGAGAGAAACCCTTCCAGAGAACAGAATTCAGAATTCTGGAGTCGAGAAGATCTTGGACCTCGAAGGAATCGGAGTCCAAAGGTAAAGCCGGAGGAGGTAGGATACTAGAAGTAGGTGTCAAGTCAGTTGCTGGTTTTAACAAGGAGACATGGAAGGTTAGATGGATAGGTATGGTGGACGGAAGTTCCAAAGTCACAGCATTGGCGTTAACAATTTGGGTTATGAGGAAAGGACCGACGTACAAGCCAGAAAGTTTCTTACAGGGAACAGGCATTTTGATGTTTTTGGTGGAGAGCCAAACCCTGTCACCAACTGCATAAGTGGGAGCAGGTCTCCTACGTAAGTCATAGTACTTCTTTTGCGAAGCTTGAGCGTTTTGAATGTTCCGTTTCAGGAATTCGAAGTTCTCTGCTATGGTTTGTAGGAGGTCATCGACTGTTGGGGAATTGACAGCTTGGTTATCAAGGATGTTGAAACAGGGATGATAAGCGTAGTTAGCATAAAATGGTGATAGGTTAGTAGAACTGTGGTTGGAATTGTTATAAGCTAATTCAGCCATGTATAAATACTGTGCCCAATTGTTTTGATGATAGGAGCAGTAACAGCGAAGATACTGCTCAAGCCACTGATTTAGCCTTTCGGTTTGTCCGTTCGTTTGCGGATGGAATGCTGTGCTCAGACTATGATCTATTTGCAAATGCTCTGAAAGATGTTTCCAAAACTTAGAAGTGAACTGCGCACCTCTATCAGTTGTTATGATACTAGGTAGGCCATGGAAACAAACAACCGTATTCAGGAACAACTGTGCTGTTTCACTGGATGTGGGCAATTTATGGTATGGAATGAAAATTGCCATTTTAGTAAGAATGTCCATGGCGACTAAGATGGTATTGAAGCCCGAACTAGTAGGCAGTTCCACTAAAAAGTCCATACCTATGTGAAGCCAAGGTCTATCAGGAATTTCAATAGGTAGTAATTGACCATATGGTTTGTTCCTATCCTTTTTAGAAGTAATACATATCGTACAGGCATGTATATAATTCTTGATAGTAGAGATCATATCAGGCCGCCAATAACGTCTATCGAGAAGGGTTTTGGTTCTGTTTATACCCGGATGACCTATAAGAGGAGGATCATGGTGTTGCCTGATTAAACTACTCCTAAGTTCTTCTGGTACGTATAGCTTCTTTCCATGGAAGTACAGGTTGTTCCGATAAGAGGGTTGATGATAGGGTATCCCCTTATCGGTTTGCAGAGAACGTTGTACCTGTGATTCGAAGGTAGGTACGAAGGTAGGTAGAACACCAAGGAATCTTTCAGATGGAATGATAGAGGTGGGTTCTTGTGTATTCGGTGGTCTAGGAAGACGTCTGGAAAGTGCATCAGCCTTGCCGTTCTTAATACCAGGTCTGTAGATAATTTGGTAATTAAACCTGCTAAAGTATAAGCTCCAACGAACTTGTCTACTAGAAAGAGTTTTATTTTTTTGTACGAATTCAAGATTGTGATGATCCGTATAGATGAGAATCGGGAAAGTCGTGCCCTCTAATAAATGTCTCCAGTTCTCGAAAGCCCTTTTAATTGCAAGCAACTCCTTCTCTCCAATGGAGTAATTCATCTCGGCAGAAGAGAGTAACTTAGAATAAAATGCAACAGGATGAAGAGGTTGTTTTAGGCTCCGATAGAACTGCTCCGAGAGCATAGTCCGAGGAATCAACTTCGAGAACGAATTGGAGGGATGGATCAGGGAACTGCAGAATAGGGGCAGACGTGAAAGAGTCCTTGAGCAAATTAAAGGCTTGAGTAGCTGCTTCATTCCAATGGAATGGAACGTTAACACTCGTGAGTGTGGTGAGTGGTTTAACTATATGGGAGAAGTTTTTAATAAACTTTCTATAGTAATTGCTGAAACCGAGGAAACGTTGCAAATCCTTCCTGTTAGTTGGTTGAGGCCAGGATTTAACGGAATCAACCTTGCTATCTTGCATTTTAATGCCATTCGGTCCAATAGTATAACCCAGGAAATCTATTTTGGTCGTATGGAAGACACATTTCGGTGGACTTGAAGACGGGAGAGTATCCAACTGACATGTTTGATGTGTTCATCCAGGTTGTTAGAATAGATTAAAATATCATCAAGGTAGACTACTACACAAGTATCAAGGAGGTCGTGGAAGATGTCGTTCACAAAATATTGGAAGGTTGCAGGAGCATTGGTGAGGCCAAAAGGCATGATGAGATATTCGAACAGGCCATACGAGTTCGAAATGCGGTAAGCCACTCGTCGCCTTCTCTAATCCTAACAAGGTTATAAGCCCCTCTTAAATCTAGTTTAGAGAATATTTTGGCATTTTGTAGCCTTTCAATAAGTTCCGGAATAAGCGGCAACGGATACCTGTTCTTGATTGTGATTTTGTTCAATTCTCTGAAATCTATAATAGGGCGTAAAGAATTGTCCTTGTTTCTAACAAAGAAGAAACCAGAAGCTGCTGGAGAAACCGAAGGACGAATGAACCCCTTCTTTATATTTTCGTCCAAGCAGGACTTGAGGTGATTGAGCTCTGGTTGTGACAAAGGATAGAGATGTCCAAAAGGTGGTGATGTTCCAGGTTTTAGATCAATGGGGCAGTCGTAGGAACGGTGGGGTGGCAGCGTTTCTGCTTCCTTTTTACTGAACACGTCTGCATACTTTGAGTAGACATCTGGGAACTGTGTGGAATCCGAGAGTTGTAGTAAAGTACAATGCTGGAAACAAGTTTGTTTGCAGTAGGGTGATTTAAACTCTACCTTCAAGGAGCTCCAAGAGATCTCTGGTTCATGTAGACGAAGCCAGTGTATTCCTAAAACAATGGGAAAAAGAGGTGAGGTGATTACATCGAAGGTGATGTATTCCTGATGTAAGCCAAGAGTAGTAACAAGAATTGGGATGGTATTGTGGATGATAAGACCTGAAGAGATTTCAGAACCATCAACTACTCTAATGGAAACAGGAGACAATTTTTTGATTAGAGGTATTTTATTTTTTGTTACAAGGGAAGCATCAATATAATTGCCCTGTGCTCCGGTGTCAATTATAGCCTCTGTCTTCATGTGCTTGTTGTCCCACTGTAAGGAGAGAGGTAAAATGCAGTGAGCAGGTTGATCATGCACAATCAGAGAAGACAAAAAGGAATTGGACTTACTGTTTTTGTTCTTGTGTAAAGAAGTGCACTCTCTGATTGAGTGAGAAGCTGATCCACAATACATACATAAGCCTCTTGACTTTCTTATAAATCTTTCTTCAGAAGAGAGAGGGCCTCTGAAGAAACCAATCTCGATAGCCTCAGGATTACTAGAGCTAGAAGTATGAGGTACTGGTACATGAGTGGGTAGACTCGATTTTTTAGGAGTGGAATCCGTATATTGGCGTTCAGATCTTCTTTCTCTCAACCTCCTGTCAATTTGCATTGAGAGTCTAATAAGGCCCTCGAGTGAATCTGGGAGCTCAGTGCGAGCCAACTCATCCTTCACCTGATCTGATAGTCCCAGGAGAAATTGATTCTTCAATGCGATGGTGTTCCACTGGCTGTCAGTAGCGTATTGTTTAAAGTCTGTTATATAAGATTCAACGGGCCTGTTCCCTTGTTTTAATTTCCTCAGTTTGGTTTCAGCTGTGAGCTGTAGATTTGAATCTGAGTATAACTCATCCATAACTGCAAGGAATGATTGTAGTGAGGAGAGAAGAGGACTATTGGTCTCGAAGAGGGTATCAGCACAGATGCGGGGTTCCCCGCGTAGGTAAGTAATCATAGTTAAAACCTTCACCCTGTCATTTGGGTATGTATATGGTTTTAAATTGAAGGTTAAGAGACAAGCATTCCTGTTCTGGCGGTACAGAGATCTATCCCCACTAAAAGGATGTGGAGAAGAAATATGTGGTTCAACAGATGAATCAGTAGGATGTGTTTTAGGGGGGGCTATATCTTTAAGAGTCTTCCTTAAAGCGTCGTTTTCCGCCTTAAGCTCCCTCATTCCTTGAGTCAGTTCATCCACTCTTTGAGACAAGTTATAGACTATATTAGGTAAGTCTGCTGGATCCATCATTAAATGGCTTAGTTATTCTATAAGGTTTGCTTCCTGGTAAGGCAGAAGTATTAGATCTCAGCTGCAGACTTATAGAAAAATGTAAATGTATCACTTAGTTGCACAGGCTATTAATTAGCATAGACTGTATGGTAAAGTGAAATAAACTTAATATATTTTACACAGGAGGAAATAGGTCTGTATTTCACACTATTCCTGAATCGGATACAAGAATAGGAGAATTGTAACCTGAAATACCTGTATGTAACAGTGTAAGAAGTCCCAGGGGATCAGGTTAACAGGAAAGGAGTTAGATTCTAAAATACAAGCAGAGTTCCATATAACTCCTTTTATGTTCTAGCAAACAGTTTTTGTAGGAAACAAAATGTTCAGCATGTGTTACTGCTCTGACCTTCCAAGAGGTAGTTTGGCAGCCTATGATGAGAGGGAGTTAGGTGGAACGTTTCCCTTTACAAGGTAAGACTGAGCAAGTGAGTATACAAGAAAGTCACAGCCTTCGCAAATGACCGCTATAGTGACGAGTTCCGTAACAGCTGATGGGAGGAGCTGACGAGTTGAGTGACAGCAGCACAAGCGGCAGTGAAACTGAAGCTCCGGTCAGAGAGGAGGTAAACGGTTGTTTCCAAATGAATAATAGCAACAGTAGGAGTCTGATCCGACTCAGAGTATGTGTACAGGGCAGAAGAGAGGTTAAGCAGGGCGCCACTGTAAAGGGCTGAGGCTTGTAAGCTGCTGCAGACGAAGTGCCGATTACGGCAAAGCTTGAGAGAGTGAAAATCCTTAGTGCAGCAGAGAGGGGTAGCAGGAGTTTTTAAAGTCCGCTGTAAGATAATGCTCCAGAGGTAAGATGGTAGGTAATACCTGGTGACAGTAATATAAAAAAGTTGTAATCCACAAAGGTGAGCTTGAAATTATACAAAGTAGCTTAGGATAGCAGGAGAGCTAGGTGCTGCTACAAGTGCAATAACTAAGCACCTGTTTGCAGTCAGGTGATGACTTAAATGCAGGCAGACAAAGAAAATGTGATAGAAAGGAAAACTGGAAAAGATGGACTGGAATCCTTACAAGTCCAGATTCAGTTTCTTGGGTATGTGATATCAAAGGAATGTTTTGACATGGATCCTTCAAAATTAACAGCAGTTTTAGAATGGCCGCAACATACAACACTAAAAGAATTGCAAAGATTCTTGGGCTTTGCAAATTATTACCATGAGTTTATTAAAAACTCCAGAATTGCTGCTCCACTTACTGACTTGACCAAACATAACAGGGACTGTAAGAACTGGCCTTTTGCTGCTGTGGATGCCTTCTCTCTTTTAAAAAGAGCCTTTTGTACCGCTCCTGTACTCCACCATCCTATTCCTGATCTTCAGTTCACCCTAGAGGTTGATGCCTTTGAAATAAGAGAAGGTGCGGTCTTGACCCAATGGGACCCTTTCACGTCCAAAGTGCACCTAGTAGCCTTCTTCTCAAAACGATTTTCTCCTGCAGAGAGGAATTACGATGTGGGAAATCACGAACTCTATGCAATTAAGATGGTACTTTCTGAATGGCGACATTGGTACTGCTAACCCCATTCAGATCCTTACTAATCATAAGAACCTGAACTATTTTGAAACCTCTCACCGTCTCAATCCTAGACAGGCCAGGTGGGTCTTATTCTTCTCTTGTTTTAACTTTATGGTCTCTTATTTTTCTGGGACCAAAAATCAGTTTCTCAAGTCAACTGATTCCTCTAAAACCCCTGTTGAGCATATCATTCTTCCCTCCTGTGAGATTAGTCAACTCAACACTTCACTTCTTAAAAGACTGCAACAGGCACAAAGTAGAAAACCTTCCCAAGCTCCTACTACTTCTAATATCCTCTTTGTGCCTATGAATCTCTGTACTCCTGTGCTGTCCTGTGCTCATGACAGCAAATTGTCTGGTCATTCTGGTTTGGTGCAAACGTATAAACTTCTCTCTCAGCATGTCTGGTGGCCTACCATGAAGTCCGATACCCAAGATTATGTCAAGGTCTGTTAGACTTGTGCCATCAACAAGACTCCTCGATCCTTACCTCATGGTCTGCTTCAACCCCTACCCATACCAAGACAGCCTTGGACACACATTGCCATGGATTTTGTGGTTGATCTAGCTCCTTCCAACAATAACACAGTCATTTAGGTTATAGTGGATTTATTTTCTAAGCTTGCCCTTTTTGTACCTTTACCCAAGCTGCCTACTGCCCAAAAATTGGCAGATCTGTTTCTCTCTCATGTGATTCGACTTCATGGTATTCCCTTGAATATTGTCTTAGATAGAGGCCCTCAATTTGTTTATACCTTCTGGAGAGGTTTATGCAAGCTACTTGGTACTACTGTCTCCTTGTCCTCTGGTTATCACCCTCAAACCAATGGGCAGACGAAAAGAACAAACAAAGACCTAGAGGCTTATCTCAGAGCTTATGTAAATTTACAACATTCCAACTGGTCCGAATTGCTACCCTTAGCGTAACTTGCCAAGAACAGCAACTGGCACTCCTCGGTTTCATGTTCTCCTTTTCAAGTTGCTGCCGGTTACCAGTCTTGTGTCTTCCCTCTTTCTGTCACTTCTGTGTGGTCCCTGCTGCTGAATGTCAGTTTTCTGAACTCACTTCTAATTGGCATCGAATATGCTCGCAGTTACGCTAGGCTGTCTCCAGGTACAAGGCCTTTGCTGATCATCATCGAACTTCTATTAGTGTCTTTTCTGTGGGTGATCGTGTTTGGGTCTATTCCGGACACATTCACTTATTTCAACTCTGCTATAAATTGGGGCAGCGCTTTATCGGTCCCTACAAAGTCCATAACAGAATTTCTCCTGTCGCTTATATAGTTGCCTTACCCAGTGCCCTGTACAGCAATCCGGTCTTTCATGTCTCCTTACTCATGGCTTATTTTGTGAATAGATATACCCGAGTCAGCTCTTCTCCTCCTCCACTGTTGCATCAATGTGAACCGGAGTATGAAATCGCTAAGATACTGGACTTTAGACCCAGACAACTGCAATACCTGGTACACTGGAAGGGTTTCTCAGTGGCTGACCGTCCTCCAAGCCAACTTAGGCTCCCAGAGGTACCCTTTGGGGGAGGCTATGTCATGCCGCCGCCCTTTCCGCCTGGTCGTTGCCATGGCAGCATCTGGTTGCAGTGCGGCGCACAGCGGTGACATCTTCACGCTGCTCTGCTAATTTCCTGTACACCTGTGCTTCCACCTGGGTGTGAGCCTGCCCCTATTTAAGGTAATCTTCTTCATTCTGTAAGTGCCTTAGTATAGATTTGCCTCTGTGTACTCCTAGGTGATATTTTTTTTTGCTGTTTACTTTTGTGCTTTACTGGACTGCCTGCTTGTTACTGAAACCTGCATTGCTTATTGGCCATTCTACTGCCTAACCCTTTTGATACTCAGAAAGATTAGATTGCCTGCTTGTTACTAAACAATGCATTGTCTATTGATCATTCTACTGCTTAACCCTTTTGATACTCAGAAAGATTGGACAGCCTGCTTGTTACTGAATCCTGCATTGCCTATTGATCATTTTACTGTTCAACCCTTTTGATACTCAGAAAGATTGGACTGCCTGCTTGTTACTGAATCCTGCACTTCCTAGTGACCATTCCTTTGCTTAACCCTTTGATTCTCAGAAACATTGGACTGCCTCTTCTCACTGAATCCTGCACTGCCTGGTGAGCATTTGTATTATTTTTGTGTTTCTCAGGGGCATAGTACGGTCTGCTTACTTCTGAACCCTACTCAGGCCTGTGACCTGCTCCTCATTAACCCTTGCAACTTGTGTTGTCAACTGTTCCTGTACTTCCTTATGCTATCAAACTGTTTTACTTAGTTCTGTGATTTTTCCTTATCTTTCCACTTGATGCTGGGATAAGAAGACTTCTGGCCAGGATTGTTCTGATAAGGAAATATCCCACAAACATTACATTTACCAACTGACTGCCTCTCACTTCTTTCTGCTACATATTTGTTATTCATTTAGGCATGGGATACCTTTTATATTTAGCTAACTCTCAGGGATTTTAAAAAAACTGGACATTTATGTGTCCAGTATTTTTGTTAAGATTTTAGTGGACAGCTTGCTAAAATACGGGGCTGTCTGGTTGGATATTGGAAACCTGGCAACCCTATTTTCCATAAATATACTTTTTTAAGCAAATTCTGGCCAGGGGACCAGTACAACTCACACTTATTTTGGACAAGTGTCACTGTATGGTGATTATAATAACATGTATACAATAATAAAAACAACACTCTGCACTATATATTTTGTTAATTTATGTTTTCATGGCAGAAAAATGTAGAGGGTACTTTAACAACTGAGATACTAAGAGGTGACACTTCACAATGCATTTTGTACATATGTCGCCTTTGCAGATATGTGAAGTTTTTATTATGTTTCTGAAAAATAAAAAAATGAAATAAAAATGTTTTCCTATAAATATAATTTAAAGAACTTACTGTTTGTGATTCAGAAAGTACAGGCTGTTTAATTTAAATTATACACTGGGGCTTGTTTTCATATTAAGTCTTTAATGCACATAAATCCACATCAGATCATCATTCAAGAACTAGTGGTTACCACTCAACTTCTGTTAGCAAACTGCTGCAAGTTTACATGTGACTACTGTATCTTCCTCTCTGGCTAGGGCTGCCATCCAGCTGTTATTTTAATATCATAAATGTATAAAGGTTCAGGTCAATGTAGATAATAAATAATGAATAGAAAAGCAGCAGTATGGTGAAACTGCTTCTAAGTGAAAGATTAATCAATTTGCGGACCTGTCCGTATTTCATAGGAAAGTGTGGGGCACATTTGTTTCCTATATTTAGCATGCTCTGCCCCCTGCTCTCGTGCAACCAATTGTGTGACAGCACGGCTTGTCAATTACCCCAGTCGAGCGAGTCCTGAGTGATTTTTCATCCAAAAACTCTAAGTTGGCCAAAAGGGTTTAGGAAGAAACGGTTTAAACCTCTGCTTCATAAATGTCAGTTGCAGGCCCAAATGAGCGAGCCTACAACCGAGACTTTATTGCATAATGATAAATAGGGATATGAATTTGGATCATTAAAGTGAAGGTAAAGTGTCATGCATTATACTTTTCCCCCTGTAAATAATCTAAAAATAAATGGGACTTTAATTCATCAAATTGTTAGAATCGCTATATTTATTTATTATTTACCGTTTCTTTATCCAATTCAGAACACTGCTAAAACAACCCGTTTTTCTCTTTTTCTTTCTAAGCCCGGTCACGTTTTTCTACTAGCCAATTGAAACACTGGCCGTTAGGCGGCCATCATATTACGTCACCGCATTACTGTTCTCTATGCGCATGCGTTGCATTCACTTCCTTTCTTTTATTCTCAACGCTCGTTCCAGTTTAGCGCATGCGAGATAAGGATTCATAAGGCTAAGTAGTCTCTATTTACAATTTTACTGTCACGCAGGAGCAAATGGAATGAACGGTGAATGGTGCGCATGCGCAAGTGGTCCAGAAATCGGGAACGCGCTTTTGTATTACGTAAAGAGCGGGTGGGACCGCTCTGTATGTAATATAGTCAAAAACCAGGAAATCAATAGAGGGAGGAGCGAAGACCGGCCGAGAAAGTAATATAAAGTGTTTAGAATACACTAATATATATACAAATATTAAAAAAAAAAATAGCGATCATAGTATATAGTAGATCAATAATAGAATACAGGCTCCATAAACTAAAAACTTTACCTTCACTTTAAGATCCAAATGTGGAAGAAGGTGGTCGCTTGTGGCATTTGGCTGTTTTTGGAGCTGGATTTCTTCTTGTGAAAGTTCAACACACTAAGATCTGAGCAGATCCAGCTCTTAGTGTGTTGCCTAATTATCGGAATGCACAACCCTAATGATGAATAAAGCCCCAAGTTCTTTGGATTTTATTTGTGCCTGTGTGTATGTGTTCTATAAAAGTATGAATCCAGACCATTTTTTTCCGTTTGCTTATTACATTAGTAATAACTAATTCAGTTCAAAGAACTGAGAAAATAGATACTATAATAGCACTCATATAGCACCCCAAATTTTGGTGTGTGGATAACTAAAATTAAAATGCAACTTTATTGGAAAAATATGTTTAAAAAAAAAAGAAAAGGGTTTTTTAAAAACCTACTATGCTTCCAGTATCATGCTCTGTAATATAGTGATGCCCTTTAATGTGCTGACCTCCCTTGCTGGTCATTGTATTTATTTGGGTAGGTCCCAATACCTGCCTAACAAAAATTAACAATATATATCAGTAATTAATGCTTATATTGTTGTAAAATGATTATTCGCAGGAATTCAAAATTGTCACATTTTCCTTCCAGCTCCTTTTTTAAAAAATGTCTAGTTTTCTACAAAACATGTCTAGAATTCTAAAAAAAATGTCTAATATTCTACAATTATTAATGCCATTAATAATCTCTCAGTGGATATATTGACTATATTTTAAGATTTATGTGTTAACATTACAGTATTTCTATTTATTTAGTTATTCTTTCTCTGGTGTAACGTTTCTCACGTCAGAGAATACGTTCGACGACAAACACGTGATTTGTTAAAACAAACTTTATTGAAACATTATTTACAGCAGCAGAATACTTTTGCGTAACCGCTCTGCGACTTTGTGCTTTTCTCACGCATCATCATTATTGTAAAACAACTTTATTGCTCCTTGACATTTTGTGCTGTTCGCTTGTTCGGCGCAGGCGTCTTTTTCCACCTACCAGTGGCTGCTTCCTCTTGACAGTGGCCGTTGCCATTTTTCCCTGAGCATAGGAGCTGTCAGCTCTGGGTTTTAGTGACAGCCTTCTATTTGTTGTGTGCGGCCGTGCTCCCGGGCTTGGTAGGTAGAAATTTACCTTTGAGATGTTTTGTAATGTAATTGTGGTTTGTTTAATTGTAAATTGCTGTATTTTAACCCCTCATTTGCCGGGGAGTTCTACACTATATTAATTTTGTATTAAAGTATTTTATACGTTTGAGGTTTGTTTCACTTGCACAGATAATACATTTATAAGGTATGTTACCTTCGGGGTTGGAAGTTATATGTGTATGTTTATTTTGGCGAAAATTATAAAGTGTTTTACATAATGTATTAATGTACTGTCTTTTATTGATTTCTTTGGGTTAAGTATTCTGTCATTATTTCAGTGTTTCTTGTGTATTACATTTATTTTATGTTTGTGTTCTGTATTTTCACCCAGTGTTGCGATTACATTTAAAGGTTCGGTCACAGGTTACTGAAATTCTGCTCAGTATCACTGTTGGCATTTTATTTGATTGGACAATGTAAATTTTGTTTTTTAAAAACTATCCAGGGTTTTTCACTGATCTTATATGGTGCTTATCCAGTATTATAGTTTCAATTTTGTTTTTCGTGTGCCTACTATATGGTTCTTTTATTTGTGTTGTGATCAATGTGTGTTTATTCCCTTGGTAGACAGATTTTCTATAACAGGGCCATCTAATCTATTTCATATAACATATGATCCGTTTAAGTTTTTCAAGAGTTTAAAATGAGGTGTGTTAAATTCTGTTATAATCTAGTAATTCTCTTACTGTTGTACTGGTATAAGCTTATATGAAACACAAGAAAACTAATTTGTGCCCCTCCTCCATTTCGGGGTGTTTCTGTTTTGCTTACTGAATTGCTGCACACGTCAGGCTGTGTCATAAGACGTAGTAAGTACAATGCAGTCTGCTGGAAGACCTACAGTACCCACAGCCTGTTCTATCTAGATTGTTTACCTCTCTTGGAATGAGGAAACCTAGTTGAAAAAACACAGAGATGGTGAAAAAGTAGATACATTTTTATGGGGATGCAAACATTCTTTTCTAAAATATTGTATCAGGTGTAACATGGTTATACCAATAAAAATCACAAGTTCCTCATTATTTGTTGATAATAGGGACCAACAAAAATAACCACTGATAGTGAATCCACTTTTACTTAGGACCAAATTCTCATTAGCATTAATGCAGTTAATGTTCAATGGCATAGCTACCAATAAAAAATAAGTTTAGTCCCAGAGTTTACAAATGTATTTTAGTTTTGTGATTTATCTAAATTATTGAGTTGCCAGGTAGGTGTGTTTTTTTAGAAGCTGGCTAATGAGTAATCCAATATATTTGGAGCCAGTAAAAGGAAGTCCTAGGAATGGGTTTGACAAATCCTAGGAGCTATAGAGCAATATATTCTAAAATTGTACTTCTTCTTTCTTGAATTGATTTCCACATAGCTACATATAAACCTTTTAATAACTCCTTAGTTTAATACAAATCTGTCAAATTCTACTTGAGGAACAAAACATTCTGGTTCCCAGGATTTATCAAGCTTTGTTTTCATTCCTGAAAACCCTATAGTATTACTTACCCACTTTACTTACTAAATATAGTAAATACAACTCTATATGATTTTAAATGTTTGATGCCAAAAATAACATACCTAAGCGAGAAATGTGTATCTAAAAGTACCCTGTAACATCATTTAGGGTTAGTTGGGAGGAGGTCTCCTGAGATTTCCCTGTTCACCCTGTTCTAATTCTGCACTGCAGAAATGTGGCTATGCTATACTGCATTACCTACCCTTCTGTGGACGTCCAGGGGGTCCTTAAAGCTAGCAAATGTTATTTGCACTAAATATAATATTTAGCTGGGAAGTTAACCACTTAAGTGTATTTATGCAAAGCCTTGCTACTTGCAGGGACTTTGATAATAAAGTAGTGGGGGACACCTTTTAAACTGATTCATGATAACTTAAATTACATAGCATTACATAAAATTATCTATCTATCTTTCCACAATGTTTATTATTGATCATTATAATCCCTTTTTCTTGTTACTCTTCCTACTGATCCATATAACCCATCTCTAGTACTTTCCCATTTACTCATTTCAACTTGTCCATGTATTTTCTTCAATTGCATGAACAAAAAAATGTGATCAAAATCTAAGATCCATGATATGGCCAGGTACTGTACGTGTATGCTTCTGTATGTGCTTATATATTGACGAGTGTCTCATGTATGTTGTATTTATATATTAATAAGTGATCACTACAGTATTGCGTTGCCCCAAATCTTTATCACATACCCCATACTGTGTCCACATGAACGGTTGCCCAATTGTTTATGATTATTATCTGCCTTACAATGATCTTATATTTTGTTTTGTTTTCTGAGTAAGTAAGCTGTGACTCCATATTTGTCATATTAGGAAATGTTTGCTTTATATATAAACAAGAGTCTTATGTATCCCCTTTTTGTTGTGTATATAGTTAAAAGCTTTTTATAACCATAACTCCACATATAGATCCCGATATTATGACTTTAGAAATTCTGGGAGCCAGGACATCACCACTTCTAGAATTATGGCGGTAGTTCCTGTCTTTTTGGGTTAATCTACACAAATGTATGCACAAACACCATTTCTTTTCCTATTAAAGGGACATAAAGCTGCAATAATAAAATGCTGTTATGAGTTACATTTTCTTACAGCGCTATTGTTTGTCTATACATATATATATTACTCCCTTTAAAGGGATAGTAAACACCAAAAATGTTAATGTTTAAATAGATAGATAATCCCTTTATTTACCATTCCCCAGTTTTGCATAACCAACACTATTATAGAAATATACTCTTTACCTCTGTCATTACCTTGTATCTAAGCTACTGCTTACTGCCTCCTTATCTCAGATATTTTGACAGATTTGCATTTCAGGCAATTAGTGCTGACTCTTAAATAACTTCACATGCATGAGCACAGTGTTATCTATATGAAACACATAAACAAATGCCCTCTAGTGGTGAAAAACTGTCAAATGCAGAGGCGGCCTTCAAGGGCTTAGAAATTAGCATATAAGCCTACCCATGTTTAGCTTTCAACTAAGAATAACAAAAGAACAAAGCAAATTTGATGATAAAAGTAAATTAGAAAGTTGTTTAAAATTACATGTCCTATCTGAATCATGAAAGCTTAATTCGGACTTTACTATCCCTTTAAAGAGGTTAAATGCATAGTTAAAATTAGCAATAGATGAGCCATGCGCTACTGGTCTGGAGCTAGGCACAGTTGCTGGCCCAATTAGCAACAGCATTTTGCTTGTAGCCACCAATCACCAGCCATGTTTAGTTTTGGATTTTAAAGGGACACTGTACCCAAAATATTTCTTTGGTGATTCAGATTGAGCATGAAATTTTAAGCAACTTTCTAATGTACTCCTATTATAAAATTTTCTTCATTCTCTTGGTATCTTTATTTGAAATGCAAGAATGTAAGTTTAGATGCCGGCCCATTTTTGGTGAACAACCTGGGTTGTCCTTGCTGATTGGTGGATAAATTCATCCACCAATAAAAAAGTGCTGTCCAGAGTATTGAAACCAAAAAAAAAAGCTTAGATGCCTTCTTTTTCAAATAATGATAGCAAGAGAACGAAGAAAAATTGATAATAGGAGTAAATTAGAAAGTTGCTTAAAATTGCATGCTCTTTCTGAATTACAAAAGAAAAATTTTGGGTACAGTGTCCCTTTAAGTATATTGCTGCTTAAAACCTGGCTTTATCTCCTCTTGTGTTGTTAAACACCTAGGTATAGGCAAACAATAGTTCAATAAGAACTAATTAAGAACATTTTCTTAAAGCTTCACGTCCTTTTAATAATATTACAGCCTCGTAATTAAAAGAAATATCAACCACTGCCCTATAACTCATTTAATTTATTTTTATAACTTCTCACTTTAACTCTACCCATTTCTTCATAAAAGCATAAAACTAAAGTAGATTTTTAATTTGTTGATTTTTAGTTTCACTCTTTGTGCTGGAAGTCTTATCGATAAATATCTCACAATTTATGAACTCTTTATCCTGTAAAAAATGTTGCAAATAAACGTTCCTAAGTAATCGTGGTGTTATCAGTAGAGATGAAGTTTGCTCCCTGCTTTCACATGTGCTGAGTTAAGTGTCAAAGGTATATTTTCTCCAGTTATCTAGTCACTCTAATAATTGTTGCATCACTTGACTAACCCAGATGCTCAAAGGAACATAACCATAAGGAAAATGCTCTGTGTTAGTGTTTTATTATTGCACTATGGCGTGCGAACAACCATGTCCTGGTTTCCATTGCTGTTGTAAACTGTATAAACCAGTGGTAACTTATAACATCTCCATAAACTTTAATGGAGAAACACATAGTGAAACTAAGCTCCAGAGCAGCAATGTACTACTGGGAGCTAGCTGAACACATCTGTTGATTCATTGGCAAGAGGTATATGTGTAGTCTCATGATAACTATCTAACAAAATATCTAACGTGTAAATGGTACCTCAGCGATTTGGGATAAACACATATGCTATAGCACTCTGGATATACCAAGCTTTTTTTTTTTTTTTTAAAACCAGTAACCATTGAGACCGTATGCAATCAAATCCAAACTGTTAAAGGAAAGGTTTATTTTCTGTTGTATTTGATAAAGGCAAATATAATCACCATAGAAGGCAGTAATGAGATATTTAACCAGTAAACTATTACAGAAACAATAAACTCATTACCCACAAAACAAGCATAAGTATATATCATGGTTATAATGCACTAAACAGGAAATAGCATAAAATATATATAAACATTTTTTTTAACCAATAACAGGTTATTTTTTATGAGGCGAATGCCCCTTTTGGTTCCAGGCTTGCTCATTTGACCCTGTAACTTATATTTATGAAGCAGCGGTTTACACCATTGCTTCCTTAACCCTTTGTGCAAATTTAGAGTTGATGGATAAAACTTACCCCAGACTTATTCGATCATGATGATTGACAAGCCCTGCTCTCATGCAATGGGTTGCACAAGAGCATGGGTGGCATTGCACAAGTGTTTACTTGTGCAATGCTAAGTATGGGCAACAAATGTGCCCCACAATTTGCAATGAAATGTTGACAGGTACACAAAACGTGAACCTTATCCATCTGTAGATTGGTAAATCTAGCCATAAGTGTGTTGCTTATGTAACATGGATGAAGTGTTAGTGTTGTCACTAGGTACATGATTACATCTTGAGGATCCTTTGTGATAGAGGACTTGATAGCATTACTGCAGGACTTGATTATCCCATGCACTTAAAAAAAAAAAAAAAGCTTCTGGTGCCTATGAAATGTCATGACATTGACCATAGAAGGAGAGAGGTGAGGGATTTACATTTACTTCTCTCCTCTTAACTGTGTGTATTTCTAGCACAGCTGCTCTTACAATTTCAGCTTCATATAGCTAGTCTCTTGGGGCCTCAAGAGCTTCTGAAGACTGGGATCTATGGTAATGGCTGGATCCTACTCCCATCCTGATATGAAAAAATAAAACATGGGATTGTGACAAGACCTGGAAATCTTGGAGTCAGTATGCTAAGGGGCTGTATTTTGCTCTGAAGCGCTACCTCAATCCAAAAACTTGCGGAACAATTTGCATACCTCTTACTGTACTTACTTCTGGAGTTGTGGTGCAAAGGATTTGTGTACATCTTCTGTTGGTTCTATTCTATCTAGAATTTTTATATAAAGCTTGTTACTACTTTTTTTTTTTTTTAATCAGCAGCATTTTCCTGTTGTGCATTCAAGCTACACTAGTTAAATACAAATTTTGGTGTGTTTTTTGCAATAACTTTTAAATAAATTAACTTTTTTTTTATTCTACATATTTTTGTTTTATATTTATCTTATTTGGTTTAATAGCATGTGACAATCCCAGTGTTGTTTGTATAAAAATTGTATGAGCTCATATGCTTAGTTGGGCCTTTTTCCAGTTCATCTGTATCATTTGATTTTTTTTTTTAGGTGCTGCCTATGATATGAGACACTGAAAAGCTATATTTTCCAATTGGCACTCTAGCTACAGTAAAAGTGCCGTATGGCCAGAGTGCTGATTGGAGATCAGTTCAAACCATTAGCTCGCGAAAAATAAGATTTTTAAAGTGAGTGGCCCCAGAGCGTGGTGTATTAGAATGGCACGGTTAGATTCAAAAGTAAATTACAGTGCATCTTTATTGGAAATGATCAGTTAAAGTCTCTCTAAAATATTGCTTAGATTCCGGACCTGATTTTTAAACAGGTTGTTTACCATCACTTTAAAATTGCTTATAACTTGGACTCTACAGCTCTGCTCCTAATGTTCCTTAGTAAATGTCAATACACTAAAGCTAACATTGTTCTTTGAATATGCATTAGCCGTAGTGTTGGCAGTTTACATCAAAATTATAAAAGGTTATTAAACTGCTGGTTGCAGCTACAGTAGCATGGGTACTACTTGCCATGCTATTGTTCCTATTTTAACCCCTTACAGGTGCAGATTAGTGAAGCTCTGCATCTTTACACTGAACCCTGCCATCTTGGAGCTTATGCAGTCTTGCACGCTGAGACAAAAGCAGTGAATATACACAGATCAGTGACATATATTTTTTTTTTTTAATAGCCATATTTTCCTTTTTAGCTTAGCGTACACCAGGGCTCGACAATTTTTTTTTACCCCTGGCTGCTAACTTTGTAGGTTATTCTCTATATATCTATATACAACTACCACTGTCTGGCTCCTAAAAATATGTCTAAATATTCTTAATGGCTCCTAATTTTTAAAGACCTTTGTCGAGCACTGGCGTACACAATACAAAGTGGGAGCTGTACATTGTTTGCTGTGGCTGAATTACTCTGTATCAGTGGTTTCCAAACTTTTTCAGGTCACAGTCCCCCTTAGTTCTATAAACTCACCATTGGCGTCTCCTTAAAGTAACTCCTAAAAAAAATAATCAGACAAGCAGTGCTCAACCCCTAATAAAGATAATCACAGAATACAAGCTAAAAGAGTAACAATTAAAGAAATACTAAACCCAAATTTTTTATTTCATGATTCTGATAGAGCATGCAATTTTAAGCAACTTTCTAATCTCCTATTATCATTTTTTCTTTATTCTCTTGGTATCTTTATTTGAAAAGCATGAATGAAAGCTTAGGAGTCAGCCCATTTTAGGTTCAGCACCTGGGTACCGCTTGCTTATTGGTGGCTAAATGGAGCCACCAATCAGCAAGCGCTATCCAGCGTTCTGAACCAAAAATTGGCTACTATTCAAAGTATACACTGTTCTATGGCCAACGTTTTATTTGTAAGTAAGAAAAGTTCACATTAAAATAATAATAGAAAGTACAATGCATACATAGGCCAGTAACATTATGAATATCAAGAAATATGTACTAATGCTCAACAAATCTGTTTAAAAATTAGGAGCCAGTAACAATATTTAGGAACCAGACATATTTTTAGGAGCCAGACAGAGGCAAGCGTGTGCAATTTCTGACTGAGGATTGGATTCTGATTTGATGATCATTTGAAGAAGAAGGCAGCTACGTAACGGTGGGGGGAGTTCGGCTGCCATATTTACCTGGTATTAGAGAAGTTAGCGACAGTGATTAGTACAGAAGCAAGGCAGAAGGGGTATAGTGCAGGCGGATCTTCGATTTTTATTTTTCAATATCAAATAATGTTAACGGACGTGATGACTGTCCCTTTAATTTAATAAAAAAAAAATATATATATACACACACCACTGTGCAATATCAATTTTAAATTTTGAATAATTTATCACCTCTCAATAATTGCATTGTTTCTAAGTTAACAAGTAGAATATTTCCTGTTATGAACAAACAAAAACAGACTTTAGCAATATTATTTTGAAAATGCATGCCCTAATGTAGAAACGCAATGAAACAAAAGTGAATACACCTGTGATCACTGACACACAAGTTAGAAAACCTTTGATGATTGAAACAAAATTGAGTACACCTGTGATTTCCAATTAACCTAATTGAATATGCCTGGTTATAAAATATCTGTGAACACTATAAACTTCTGAATTTTGGACCTATGGGCTGTGTCTGCATCATTTCTCCACATGGTATAGAATTGCCAGAGGAATTGAAAAATATGATTGTGAAACTTCACAAAGATGGGATAAATATACATGGAGATCGGTGACCAACTAAAAATTAGTCGAAACCTAGGTGAAGCAGTAATCAGGAGGTATAGAACAAGTCATAGTACCACTAATCAGGGCAGCAGCAGCTAGGGATGCTCCAAAATGAAAATTCTGGACCGAAACCGATACTGAAAATTCAGGATGCCCCTGGCCGAAAACCGAAACCAAATTTTGTTTTCTTTTTTAACTACATTGTGTGTGTGTGTGTGTGTAGCTGAGAGAGCTTGTAGGCAGGGAAGCTCCAACAAATGGGCGTGGTCACCTGTACCATAGGGCGTGATCTGCAGCGAAACTGGTGGAGCTCTACAAGGGAGAGCTTGGTTATAGCCAGACAACAATACGAGGTGGACATGTGTTTTGTTTTTGGGTGTAGTTATCCGTGCAATGGGCGTGGCTGCACCTGATCGTCTCTCATCGTATCTCCGCCTAGTTCCTGGTTTGCGTCTCACACTGACCCGTCAGATTATATATCCGGAGCCCCAAATGGAGGCTGCCTATCACCAGGCCCACTGGAATTGGCTACGACCTTACGTGCAAGGTGGTTATAGAAAGTTACTGTGCTTTTTTGTATACACTGTCTGGTGGGTGGTAATTTGTTCCAACTGTGTGCGAGCTTGGGGCTTATGCATATATAGTGTGCACGCATATTTGCCTCAGGCAAATAGAATGTCTAAGCACAAGAGGCTGATGTATGAGCACTATATAAGGCTTATACATAGTCACTGTGTGTGCTTAGGGCTGTATCTGATAATATAACGTGTTTATAAACATGTTACTTATCCTCCTTTGAATACTGTATTCAGAACTTTGGTTTCCTTCTTAAAAAAAAAAAAAAAAAAAAAAGGGGCACTGCTGGTTTCAAATATCTTTAAGTCACGGTACTTATATGTATGTTCTGTGTACTATGCCAGTGCTGTGCTGCTCACCTTATGCTAAGGATAGACATGGAACTCAATAGAACAGGGCAGGGGAGGGCTGTGCATTTTTAGCCATTTTGGTCCTCTTTGGGTCGAGGTTGGAATTGCACATTTTTGGCAGGCCAAATTTTGGTGCATGGCTAGTATTATTCTTTATTTAGTTCTGTGTAACAGAATCAGATTTAAGTTTTTTTTTTCTCTTGTAAGATGTATCGAGTCCACGGATTCATCCTTACTTGTGGGATATTCTCCTTCCCTACAGGAAGTGGCAGAGAGAGCACCCACAGCAGAGCTGTCTATATAGCTCCACCCCCCAGTCATTCTCTCTGCCTGCTTAACTGCTAGGAAGGGCAAAGAGCTATGTGGTGACTAAAATGTTAGTTTTTTATTTCTCAACCAAAAGTTTATTATTTTAAATGGTACCGGTGTGTACTATTTACTCTCTGGCAGAAAAGGGATGAAGATTTCTGCAAGGAGGATGATGATCTTAGCACTTTGTAAATAAGATCCACTGCTGTTCTCACAAGGCCTGAAGAGTACTGGAAAACTTCAGGTGGGAGAACAGTTTGCAGGCTAAGCTGCATATGAGGTATGTTCAGTCTATATTTTTCTAGACAGACTGTGTTAATTCTAGAAAAGGCTGGCAATATCCCCATGAGGGAAGGGTAAGCTGTATTCAGACATTTTAACAGGAATTTCAGCTTGCTTGAAGGGCTCATTAGTTACTGGTGACACTTTTTTAGGAAAAAACGTTTTGTTTATTGATGCAATTATAACGTTTTCTGTGGGAGTTACACCGGATCTCATTCCTCAACGCGAGATATATCTAGTAGTGCAATCGCTCAACCCTTATCCGCAGGGCGGATAATGAGATATATATAATTTTTAAGTTCCTGTAGGGCCTGCCATTCATTTTTCTCCATATTGGATCCATTTTTATCTACTGCTATGTGATGACTCATAGTTGCTCTGGTACAGATAGACATGTATCTTTTAATCGTGGGGTGTGTGGTCTGAGGCACAACTTTAAGTTTATTTTTTAATTTGTTATATTCAAGGGATTTTGAAGACTTTTTAAAGTGATCTTTTAATTGTAATTGTCTTGGAAACCTATTAAGGTCAACTTGATGTGTAAAATCGTGTCTAGGGGTTGGGACATAGCCAAGGCCTTTATTTAAAAGTTTTTCTTGATCAATACTAAGAGTTTTAGTACTTAGATTAATCACTACATTCTCACCATCGTATCGTATTATGTACCCCCCCCCCCTTTTTGGTGTGATTTCTAAATCTTTTTTTTTTTTTTTTTTTTTTTATTTTATTTTATAAATATTTTTTATTGAGGGTAAAAGAAACATAAACATACAGATACCTTCAAGAAGAAAAAAAAGAGAACACAGTCATTATACTCCATGGCCATAAAGTAACATACAGAATAACAATTGGAGCTAATACAAGAGAATATGAAATGCAATAATACAGCCTATTGTCTAAGTAGCACCTTTAGTATAAAACAGAAGTTATCAAACTTAAGCCCTCATTTTTTTTTCCCAACCTCCACTTTTGGACCTCCAACCTTGTAATAGGACGAATAATAGGAGGATTATAACCATATAGGGCCACTGATGAACCTTCAGAATATGACAACTATAGTTATAATATATTCACATGAATAAAACTTGTGCCGTACCTATGAACACAACTCTGTACCATATAATTAGTATATAAAAAGACAATCTTTGCACCTTTTACAAATACAGAAAAGTTAAAGAGCTGTAAAAGTAGTAAATATATATATACTCCCTATAGAGGGGCTACTGAGCAATTTAAAAAAGGCTCTTATGTAAAATGAGGTTTCTGTTGGCATATATAGATTAGCAGAGGTATAAAGAAAAATAAATTAACAGTAACAATTATTGTGCCGTAACAAATCATATGGTGCAATTATATAAGGCACTAGTAATGGAATAACCACTTTTGGGTCATAGATAGGGAATATATAAATAACTAGAAACTGTGATAGGCAAATCTATGTCAGAACACCAAAACCATGGATATCCTGTATACAGCTATAGAAAAACAAAAACAAAGGGGAGAGTTGTGCCATAAAAGCAATAGTATTAGGTGATGCATTGCTCTGTCTATTAGGGTAAGTTTTATAGAGGTTTCTCGAGTAACTGGGGGAACATTACACATCCATAGAAATCTCAAAATAACCACAGATATAACAGATTTACATGAATATAACTGATATAGTACCTATATCCTTAATTTGTACCTTATAATTAGTATACCTGTAGAGAGTCTTTGTGTCTTTATGCATGAATCTTATATTACTGATCAAAGCACCCTTAGTATAAAAACTCCTAAACTGTTCTATCAAACATAAAGGTATATGAACTCAGCCTATTAGGATAACATAAAATCTCACACTGAGTACTTAGTGGGCTCTAGCTTAAACAGAATATAGCTTAACATACAAATTTAACGTTTCATAAAGTGTCTCAGGAAACAATAAGCATGTATATGATTTATTGGGAAGCTCTTATAATTGGCGTTTCATGCTAACTGTGGCTATACTCTGTGAATTACCACCTATAGGGAAACATTTCAAGACAATAGGGAATAGATGACAGCTATTTCCCTCATACTACCTCCTAAGTATATACAAGTGTAAAAACAAAATCTTTCAGAGATCGTAAATCTTCACAAGAGTGACGAAAAGTACCCTTTTCTTAGCGTAGAGATCGAAAAATCCCTGCAACCATCTTATGTGTGGGTTGAAAGCATGAGCTTGAAAACAAATATACGCATAGGCAAAATTGCCTATATGCAAAGGGGACAGATCAAAGTGTGTAAGGTATCAAGAAAACAGTCTGAACAGTAATCAAATATAATAAATCAGTCTCAGCGTTCCATGGACAACAGGGGACTAAAGTTATCAACTGCATTGAACTAAGGGGTAGTGCCTCTAACTTGCTGCAAAGTTCTTTTTAAAAGGTCTGAAACAAACACCGTAGCCTCATATGAATGTATTTTAAAATTGAAGCTCCGCATTAACTGTCTCTTAGTCAATAATTCAGCCGATCCCAACAGTGTTAAAAGCGCTAAGGCCGTAGTATATCTCTGAGCTAGGACAGAGGAGAAATGTAGCATGGCGTAGCTCTCTAGAAGCAATCTCGCTTGGCAAGATACTGCACCGAAGCATAGTCAATACAGCCTCCCTAGTTACCCCTGACCTCCCACTCTGATTCTTCTGCTCCACTACGTTCTGTAAACGCTGTGTCATGTCCTGACTAGAAATCTGTTGTAAATAATCTGCGTTCCCCGCGGGTTCCTGTGTCTCACTCTCCTTTTGTCAGGGGGATCAGGGCCCAGGAACTCTCCACAGTATGATGCTCCGCTAACCAACCAGCTTTACAGGCGATGTTTAACTCTTGGCCACTATATTCAACTGGGGAGTTGTCATGCTGCAATAAGCATACCTTATTCTGCGCTACACTCCAAATTGTCTTGTGTCCAACAGGGCCCTGTTGTGGTAGCGGTTCGTGCCGGGTTATAGTATCCGACTCTTGGCTATTGAGTATTTCCTCAGATTCCATGGTAGAAGCTGCCTCAGTTATGGATAATGTCTGGTATAACGAGACATTTTTACGCCCCAAATGGTAGGCTTTCTTTGGATCAGTCTCTCTTGCGATAGTGATCTCTGTCCCAAATTTTCGTAATACTTTTAATATTTCCTCTTCCATGCAAGAGAAACGAGCGCTTAATAGCTCAATAATACTGTAACTTAATTGGTCATCCATAGTGAAATCTAGCCGGTATTCTTACTTCAGCACAACTGGCTGGATATACTGATTAATCAGAAAAGTGGGGGGTAGAAGAAGGTTTAAGCCGCTCCATGACCTCTGCTGCGCACCTTCTCTATTTCAGGCTGCTTATTCTTAATAATTCACAAATAACACAGGTATCTGTTCCTGGAGTAATGCTTGTCCCAGTTTTAGTGAAATGGATAAGGTCTGAGAACTTTTGGAGAGACAAACGGCAGTTTTATCAACTTGCACAGTCAGACAAGGCTTAACAAGCAGCCATCTTGGTCGGTGGTTAGACCCGCCCCCTTCTAAGTCTTTTTTTTGTTGTGTCCTTTTTTGAAAACCTAGGGGGTTTGTTTTGTGAACGTGTTTGGATTCTTTGATTGTCATGCGTGGAGCTAGTACTAGGTGTGGCATTTTCCAGTCCACTTGAGTCACCACTAGTATCAATAGTATGTATATTTCTTTGTGTCTGTCTATCTTTGAAGCTCCTTCGGTAGCCTGTGGTATTCCCACGGAGCCAAGGATATACTTTTTTATCCCAATAGTCAACTTTGACTGTGTGTAGTTTTTCATTATTATTATTATTTATTATTTATTATTATCATCATTTATTTATGAAGTGCCAGCAGATTACGCAGCACTATAAAAAGAATAAAAAACATTACAGGGACACAGTAATACACAAACAAGTACAGTAGTGGGTAAATAACAGTTGTAGGTGCAATAATTGAGTTATACAAAAGGAGAGGAATGCCCTGCCCTTGAGCATAATCAGTAGTAGTTCACTTTAAACACTAAGTGGCCTACAGATATAAAGGCTTACAATCTAAAGGAGAGGGAATGGACACAGAAGGTAAGGGAGAAAGAAAACATGTCTGATATAAGGCAGAGTAAACTGAGAGCTAGTGATGACATGGGGGGGTGGTGACTGAGCAAGTGAGGTTTGGAAAAGTGTAAAAGAATGTGGTAAAATTTCAGTAAAAAGGCTGTGAGTCTGAAGTGGTTTCTCTATCCTGGATTATTAGTGACAGCTGCACATAATTACTGTTAGGTGTGTGTATATATTAAGGTCAACAATAGGGTCGGTGGTGGTGGGATGGGATTGGAGGACTAGTGCTTGCAAATCTTTGTTGTTGAGAGGCCAGTCAGGTGAATTAGCTTGTAAAATGTGTTTGCAAATCTGGAGCCTGATGTGAGGCTTGTAAAATGTGTTTGCAAATCGGGAGTCTGATGTTAGATGTGAGGTTGTGAAAAGAGAAAGGGTAAACATGAGAGGGGGAGAACAAGTTTGGAATCAAAGATTGGAGAAAAAAAGATTGGAATATTACAGTGCGATTTAAAAATAATTCCATGATAGCCCAACAGAAATAAGAAATAATTGCACTAAGTATCTTGATTGGAGAAAGGCCAGTCAGGTAAATAACCTTGTAAAATGCGTTTGCAAATCTGGAGTCTGATGTTAGGTGTGAGGCTGTGGAAAGAGAAAGGAGGGTAAAGAGAATGGAGGCGTTTGAGACACAGCAGAAGGGGAGAAAAAGTTTGGAATCAAAGATTGGAGACAAAGATTGGAGAAAAAAAAAGATTGGAATATTACAATGAGATTTAAAAATAATTCCATGATAGCCCAACAGAAATAAGAAATAATTGCACTCAGTATCAAACCAAACAACACGGTCAAAGCCTAATTCTTAAACATAGGCAGTCCTGAGGTCTTCAAGGTTAATTCTTCACAAAGTGAGAGTGCAATGATCCAAACCTTCAAGATTTGCATAATATTGTTCCAACTTCATGCACTCACTCCAACAACCTCTTATTTGCCCTGGTATCTAAACCTGAATTTATTCATATGCAAAGTTCTCAATAATGAGGGCACTCACAGGACTTAATAATGACATTTTTTATTCATCAAAGTGTTACATCAACATGTATCAAGGTCGACGTTTGGGTTCAAACATTTAAGCCATTTTCAAGACCATCTAAACTAAAAACTATACAATATGTTGCAATATCTTTTTACTAATAATACTTGGTGACTACTTAATTATAACATTTACAAACCTTAAACCTACATCGCTATTAACTTTTATCTACAATGAGTTAATCCCAATGGGATATTCCTTAAAATGTGAAACGCATTGCACTACAGTGAACAAATAATGATTTTCGCATTATCATACTTTAATACAGTAATTGGCATTAGATAACTTATAACTGTGTTCCCTGTGTTCCTCCATTGGTTTAAACTAATTGGCTATATCGATCCTTTGTAAATAGTTTTTCAATATTTGGCATGTATGCTTTGTTTAAAGATCTCACGAATAACGTATTTTGTTGCTATGGTATGCACACGGACCAATATGTATTGTTTAGGCAATGTTGTATCTTTTTAAATAATAATGCCCATATCCTGTGAGTGGGCGCTATACACAAATTACAGACTTTGTATGTACGCCCCGTCTTTGAGCGTCATATGATGAGCTAACCAATTAGAAATGTGCGGCTTAATTAAAAGTCTGTCTCGTGCATACGATAAACAGCAGCTTTTTCCAATGGTGGTTTAGACGCCGAGTTTGTAACATTGAAGCTTTATGTATGTTTATGCAATATTGTATGACATAACTATATGGAATATTATGTGTAAAAAATGATTTAACGTTTGGATGGACTAAAGTCTGATGCAACAAACCAGTGTTTGTTACCCAATGCCATTTACTGTATTAAGTATGATCATGCGAAAATCGTTATTTGGTCACTGTAGTGCAATGTGTGTCACATTTTAAGGAATATCCCATTGGGATTAACTAATTGTAGATAAAAGTTAATAGCTATGTAGGTTTAGGGTTTGTTAATGTTATAATTAGTCACCAAGTATTATTGGTAAAAAAATATTTTAACATATTGTTTTGTTCATATTTTAAATGGTCTTGAAAATGGCTTAAAGGGACAGTCAACACCGATGAAAACATTATCCCATACCTTAGATCAAGCAAAAAAAAGAGCCTGCACCGCATCCTATCTTCAATAACACTAACGTTAGGTGGCTAATCTTGAATAAACATTTAGTTAACGGCAGATATGGCCGCCAAACTCCTCCCCCTGTTACATAGGAGGCTTCTTCTTCTCTAACTCTTCATCCAATGCGAATCAAATCCTCGGCTAGATTCTTTAGCTGCGTTCACGGGGACACTGCTCTATTTCTAATTACGAGCGTGCGCATTAGAAATAGAACAGTGTCCCTGTGAACAAGTATGGGTTTAAAACAAGAAACCTCCTACGTAACAGGGGGCGGAGTTTGGCAGCCATATCTGCCGTTGTTAACTAAATGTTCATTCAAGATTAGCCACCTAACGTTAGTGTTTTTGAAGATAGGATGTGGTGCAGGCTCTTTTTTTTTTTTTGCTTGATCTAAGGTATGGGATAATGTTTTCATCGGTGTTGAATGTCCCTTTAATGTTTGAGCCGAAACGTCGACCTTGATACATGTTGATGTAACACTTTGATGAATAAAACATTTCGTTATTATTAAGTCTTGTAAGTGCCCTCATCATTGAGAAATTTGCATATGAATAAATTCAGGAGGAGACACCCGCAACGAAAAGATTTTCCAAACAGTAGAGTAGGTCAATTTCGGGGCAACAATTTCACCAATGCACTAGTATAAGTTAAAAAACTCCAACTTTTATTAGTAAACCTAAAACTTCCAATTTGCAGAGGACACAAACGGAGGAGTGTAGGAATGAGGACACCGCCTACGTCATCTGAAGCGTTTCACTGACGCTTTCTCAAAGACAGTGTGATATATATATATATATTTCTCCAACATAGGTGTGTCCGGTCCACGGCGTCATCCTTACTTGTGGGATATTCTCTTCCCCAACAGGAAATGGCAAAGAGCCCAGCAAAGCTGGTCACATGATCCCTCCTAGGCTCCGCCTACCCCAGTCATTCTCTTTGCCGTTGTACAGGCAACATCTCCACGGAGATGGCTTAGAGTTTTTTAGTGTTTAACTGTAGTTTTTATTATTCAATCAAGAGTTTGTTATTTTGAAATAGTGCTGGTATGTACTATTTACTCAGAAACAGAAAAGAGATGAAGATTTCTGTTTGTATGAGGAAAATGATTTTAGCAACCGTCACTAAAATCCATGGCTGTTCCACACAGGACTGTTGAGAGCAATTAACTTCAGTTGGGGGAACAGTGAGCAGTCTCTTGCTGCTTGAGGTATGACACATTCTAACAAGACGATGTAATGCTGGAAGCTGTCATTTTCCCTCTGGGATCCGGTAAGCCATGTTTATTACGATTGTAAATAAGGGCTTCAAAAAGGGCTTATTAAGACTGTAGACTTTTTTTTGGGCTAAATCGATTGATTATTAACACATATTTAGCCTTGAGGAATCATTTTATCTGGGTATTTTGATATAATAATATCGGCAGGCACTGTTTTAGACACCTTATTCTTTAGGGGCTTTCCCAAAGCATAGGCAGAGCCTCATTTTCGCGCCGGTGTGGCGCACTTGTTTTTGAGAGGCATGGCATGCAGTCGCATGTGAGAGGAGCTCTGATACTTAGAAAAGACTTTCTGAAGGCGTCATTTGGTATCGTATTCCCCTTGGGGCTTGGTTGGGTCTCAGCAAAGCTGATACCAGGGACTGTAAAGGGGTTAAAGTTCAAAACGGCTCCGGTTCCGTTATTTTAAGGGTTAAAGCTTCCAAATTTGGTGTGCAATACTTTTAAGGCTTTAAGACACTGTGGTGAAAATTTGGTGAATTTTGAACAATTCCTTCATGTTTTTTCGCATTTGCAGTAATAAAGTGTGTTCAGTTTAAAATTTAAAGTGACAGTAACGGTTTTATTTTAAAACGTTTTTTGTACTTGTTATCAAGTTTATGCCTGTTTAACATGTCTGAACTACCAGATAGACTGTGTTCTGAATGTGGGGAAGCCAGAATTCCTATTCATTTAAATAAATGTGATTTATGTGACAATGACAATGATGCCCAAGATGATTCCTCAAGTGAGGGGAGTAAGCATGGTACTGCATCATTCCCTCCTTCGTCTACACGAGTCTTGCCCACTCAGGAGGCCCCTAGTACATCTAGCGCGCCAATACTCCTTACTATGCAACAATTAACGGCTGTAATGGATAATTCTGTCAAAAACATTTTAGCCAAAATGAACACTTATCAGCGTAAGCGCGACTGCTCTGTTTTAGATACTGAAGAGCATGGCGATGCTGATATTAATATTTCTGAAGGTCCCCTAACTCAGTCTGATGGGGCCAGGGAGGTTTTGTCTGAGGGAGAAATTACTGATTCAGGGAACATTTCTCAACAAGCTGAACCTGATGTGATTGCATTTAAATTTAAGTTGGAACATCTCCGCATTCTGCTTAAGGAGGTATTATCCACTCTGGATGATTGTGACAAGTTGGTCATCCCAGAGAAACTATGTAAAATGGACAAGTTCCTAGAGGTGCCGGGGCTCCCAGAAGCTTTTCCTATACCCAAGCGGGTGGCGGACATTGTTAATAAAGAATGGGAAAGGCCCGGTATTCCTTTCGTCCCTCCCCCCATATTTAAAAAATTGTTTCCTATGGTCGACCCCAGAAAGGACTTATGGCAGACAGTCCCCAAGGTCGAGGGAGCGGTTTCCACTTTAAGCAAACGCACCACTATACCCATAGAGGATAGTTGTGCTTTCAAAGATCCTATGGATAAAAAATTAGAAGGTTTGCTTAAAAAGATGTTTGTTCAACAGGGTTACCTTCTACAACCAATTTCATGCATTGTCCCTGTCGCTACAGCCGCATGTTTCTGGTTCGATGAGCTGATAAAGGCGGTCGACAGTGATTCTCCTCCTTATGAGGAGATTATGGACAGAATCAATGCTCTCAAATTGGCTAATTCTTTCACCCTAGACGCCACTTTGCAATTGGCTAGGTTAGCGGCTAAGAATTCTGGGTTTGCTATTGTGGCGCGCAGAGCGCTTTGGTTGAAATCTTGGTCGGCTGATGCGTCTTCCAAGAACAAGCTACTTAACATTCCTTTCAAGGGGAAAACGCTGTTTGGCCCTGACTTGAAAGAGATTATCTCGGATATCACTGGGGGTAAGGGCCACGCCCTTCCTCAGGATCGGCCTTTCAAGGCAAAAAATAAACCTAATTTTCGTCCCTTTCGTAGAAACGGACCAGCCCAAAGTGCTACGTCCTCTAAGCAAGAGGGTAATACTTCTCAAGCCAAGCCAGCTTGGAGACCAATGCAAGGCTGGAACAAGGGAAAGCAGGCCAAGAAGCCTGCCACTGCTACCAAGACAGCATGAAATGTTGGCCCCCGATCCGGGACCGGATCTGGTGGGGGGCAGACTCTCTCTCTTCGCTCAGGCTTGGGCAAGAGATGTTCTGGATCCTTGGGCGCTAGAAATAGTCTCCCAAGGTTATCTTCTGGAATTCAAGGGACTTCCCCCAAGGGGGAGGTTCCACAGGTCTCAGTTGTCTTCAGACCACATAAAAAGACAGGCATTCTTACATTGTGTAGAAGACCTGTTAAAAATGGGAGTGATTCATCCCGTTCCATTAAGAGAACAAGGGATGGGGTTCTACTCCAATCTGTTTATAGTTCCCAAAAAGGAGGGAACGTTCAGACCAATCTTAGATCTCAAGATCTTAAACAAGTTTCTCAAGGTTCCATCGTTCAAGATGGAAACCATTCGAACTATTCTTCCTTCCATCCAGGAAGGTCAATTCATGACCACGGTGGATTTAAAGGATGCGTATCTACATATTCCTATCCACAAGGAACATCATCGGTTCCTGAGGTTCGCATTCCTGGACAAACATTACCAGTTCGTGGCGCTTCCTTTCGGATTAGCCACTGCTCCAAGGATTTTCACAAAGGTACTAGGGTCCCTTCTAGCTGTGCTAAGACCAAGGGGCATTGCTGTAGTACCTTACTTGGACGACATTCTGATTCAAGCGTCGTCCCTTCCTCAAGCAAAGGCTCACACGGACATTGTCCTGGCCTTTCTCAGATCTCACGGATGGAAAGTGAACGTGGAAAAGAGTTCTCTATCTCCGTCAACAAGGGTTCCCTTCTTGGGAACAATAATAGACTCCTTAGAAATGAGGATTTTTCTGACAGAGGCCAGAAAAACAAAACTTCTAGACTCTTGTCGGATACTTCATTCCGTTCCTCTTCCTTCCATAGCTCAGTGCATGGAAGTGATCGGGTTGATGGTAGCGGCAATGGACATAGTTCCTTTTGCACGCATTCATCTAAGACCATTACAACTGTGCATGCTCAGTCAGTGGAATGGGGACTATACAGACTTGTCTCCGAAGATACAAGTAAATCAGAGGACCAGAGACTCACTCCGTTGGTGGCTGTCCCTGGACAACCTGTCACGAGGGATGACATTCCGCAGACCAGAGTGGGTCATTGTCACGACCGACGCCAGTCTGATGGGCTGGGGCGCGGTCTGGGGATCCCTGAAAGCTCAGGGTCTTTGGTCTCGGGAAGAATCTCTTCTACCGATAAATATTCTGGAACTGAGAGCGATATTCAATGCTCTCAAGGCTTGGCCTCAGCTAGCGAGGGCCAAGTTCATACGGTTTCAATCAGACAACATGACAACTGTTGCGTACATCAACCATCAGGGGGGAACAAGGAGTTCCCTGGCGATGGAAGAAGTGACCAAAATCATTCTATGGGCGGAGTCTCACTCCTGCCACCTGTCTGCTATCCACATCCCAGGAGTGGAAAATTGGGAAGCGGATTTTCTGAGTCGTCAGACATTGCATCCGGGGGAGTGGGAACTCCATCCGGAAATCTTTGCCCAAGTCACTCAGCTGTGGGGCATTCCAGACATGGATCTGATGGCCTCTCGTCAGAACTTCAAAGTTCCTTGCTACGGGTCCAGATCCAGGGATCCCAAGGCGGCTCTAGTGGATGCACTAGTAGCACCTTGGACCTTCAAACTAGCTTATGTGTTCCCGCCGTTTCCTCTCATCCCCAGGCTGGTAGCCAGGATCAATCAGGAGAGGGCGTCGGTGATCTTGATAACTCCTGCGTGGCCACGCAGGACTTGGTATGCAGATCTGGTGAATATGTCATCGGCTCCTCCTTGGAAGCTACCTTTGAGACGAGACCTTCTTGTTCAGGGTCCGTTCGAACATCCGAATCTGGTTTCACTCCAGCTGACTGCTTGGAGATTGAACGCTTGATCTTATCGAAGCGAGGATTCTCAGATTCTGTTATCGATACTCTTGTTCAGGCCAGAAAGCCTGTAACTAGAAAGATTTACCACAAAATTTGGAAAAAATATATCTGTTGGTGTGAATCTAAAGGATTCCCTTGGGACAAGGTTAAGATTCCTAGGATTCTATCCTTCCTTCAAGAAGGATTGGAAAAAGGATTATCTGCAAGTTCCCTGAAGGGACAGATTTCTGCCTTGTCTGTGTTACTTCACAAAAAGCTGGCCGCTGTGCCAGATGTTCAAGCCTTTGTTCAGGCTCTGGTTAGAATTAAGCCTGTTTACAAACCTTTGACTCCTCCTTGGAGTCTCAATTTAGTTCTTTCAGTTCTTCAGGGGGTTCCGTTTGAACCCTTGCATTCCGTTGATATTAAGTTATTATCTTGGAAAGTTTTGTTTCTAGTTGCAATTTCTTCTGCTAGAAGAGTTTCAGAATTATCTGCTCTGCAGTGTTCTCCTCCTTATCTGGTGTTCCATGCAGATAAGGTGGTTTTACGTACTAAACCTGGTTTTCTTCCAAAAGTTGTTTCTAACAAAAACATTAACCAGGAGATTATCGTACCTTCTCTGTGTCCGAAACCAGTTTCAAAGAAGGAACGTTTGTTGCACAATTTGGATGTTGTTCGCGCTCTAAAATTCTATTTAGATGCTACAAAGGATTTTAGACAAACATCTTCCTTGTTTGTTGTTTATTCCGGTAAAAGGAGAGGTCAAAAAGCAACTTCTACCTCTCTCTCTTTTTGGATTAAAAGCATCATCAGATTGGCTTACGAGACTGCCGGACGGCAGCCTCCCGAAAGAATCACAGCTCATTCCACTAGGGCTGTGGCTTCCACATGGGCCTTCAAGAACGAGGCTTCTGTTGATCAGATATGTAGGGCAGCGACTTGGTCTTCACTGCACACTTTTACCAAATTTTACAAGTTTGATACTTTTGCTTCTTCTGAGGCTATTTTTGGGAGAAAGGTTTTGCAAGCCGTGGTGCCTTCCATTTAGGTGACCTGATTTGCTCCCTCCCTTCATCCGTGTCCTAAAGCTTTGGTATTGGTTCCCACAAGTAAGGATGACGCCGTGGACCGGACACACCTATGTTGGAGAAAACAGAATTTATGTTTACCTGATAATTTACTTTCCCCAACGGTGTGTCCGGTCCACGGCCCGCCCTGGTTTTTTTTAATCAGGTCTGATAATTTATTTTCTTTAACTACAGTCACCACGGTACCATATGGTTTCTCCTATGCAAATATTCCTCCTTAACGTCGGTCGAATGACTGGGGTAGGCGGAGCCTAGGAGGGATCATGTGACCAGCTTTGCTGGGCTCTTTGCCATTTCCTGTTGGGGAAGAGAATATCCCACAAGTAAGGATGACGCCGTGGACCGGACACACCGTTGGAGAAAGTAATTTATCAGGTAAACATAAATTCTGTTATATATATATATATATATATATATATATATATATATATATATATATATATATATATATATATATATATATATATATATATATATATACATACACACACGCACACACACATTAAAGTGAAGGTAAAGTTATTGTAACCAGCAATCGTTTTTATGTTGCTGTTATTAACCCAAATGTAGTCGCTAGGTTTTTTATTAATAAAAAATTATCTATTTTGTTCAATTTATAACTTTATTTCTCCTACCGTTCCTTGAATAATCTCCTCCCACGCTCCATTTCCTGGTTTATGACACACTGACGTATAGAGCGGTCCCACCCGCACTATACGTGTTTATCATACTCGTGCACATCGAGCACGGATTAACTGCGCATCATTTATGGACCGGCAGCTCCTTCAATGACTAAAACCCAAAATTTGTAATGCGCATACGCGAAACGAGGACGCGCGCTTGCAAATTGCGGAGGATAAATTGTCACGCATGCGCATGTAAACCAGGATGTTTATGACGAAATTTGACGGCCGCCTAACGGCCAGAAAATCAATTGGATCTAAGAGGCACGTGATAGTAATTTAGAAAAAAAAAAAATGTACGGGTTGTTTATCGGAAAGCCGATTAGAATAGAAAAACATTAGATATCACAGCTAATTTATGTTTTATAAAAAATTGATGAATTAAACTTATATTTATTTTACATCATCTCTCTAATTATTTGTAATAAGGACTTTGACTTTACCTTCACTTTAAGGTGTATTAGCTTTTAGTGAGGATCATTTTAAACACACTTTGCATTACAAAATATCTTGACAAAGCGTGCATCCATGTCCCTTTTGGATATGAAACCCACATTTATTTATTTTTGTCATGATTCAAATAGAGCAGGCAATTTTAAATTTTCTAATAATAAGACTATTGTTTTGTCTCTTCTTTGAACTCATCTTGAACGTTGCTTCTGTGGAAGCAGATTTGCTTTTCACTGAACTAATTCGCATTGAGTCTTAATATAAAGATTCAGTCTACCTGGACTTTTACATCGACTTTTACATAGAATTTTAAGCATCTGTTGCTTTTGACCAGTGTGAATAAAGTGTTTTTTTGCACACTAAATATATATATATATATATATATATATATATATATATTTATTTATTTTAGGGCTGCACGATTAATCGCGGATACGGTTTTAAACCGCGATTAATCACCACAGTTTTAAAACCGCGAGAGCGAATTTTTTTTCCCCACCCATATCGCCCAGCCCCTATATATATATATATATATATATATATATATATATATATATATATATATATATATATATATATATATATATATATATATATATATATATATATATATATATATATATATATATATATATAGAGAGAGAGAGAGAATATATATTCTCATAAAAAGGCAGGGATTTCAGCACTCAAAATAGGAAAAAAGGTATAACACCAATTTGATTCAAGAATTATATATAATTTACTATGGCCACACTCGTGCATAAACTCTGCAGACAAAACTTCCAATAGGATGTGTCCATGCTGTTATAAATATAATACCATAAATACAATAGTGTCATATGTATTGTATGTAGTAAAACAAACAAATAAAATTGAAAAGCATGGCCAGCTTATAACCAATATATGTAGATTTATGTGCATATAACCAATTCCAGATGCAACACCCCTTCTAGAGGGTAGCCCTGAACACCGCCAGGAATCTGCTACCATGGATTATCAATGAGGATCCATGCAAATGCGTTGCTACACCAAAAGAGTAGTAGAAAAATAAAAGGCAACACCTTTCTCAAAGGATGACCCAGTTAAACATAACTGGAAACTGTCACCATGAGATAAAACCTGAGGATCTATGCCAGAGATTAGAGGAAAATATAAATGCTAAGTTAAATGCAAAAGATTACCATGAAATATGCAATAATGCTTGCTGGATGAACAACACCAATACTAGAGGATAGCACCACTCATGTAAGAGGTCTCCGCTACCATAGAAATTATTAAGGATCTATGTTCATCCTAAAGCAAGCACATGGTGAAAGTATATAATAACAACATTCATATAAAGTATACAAGCGGTGAAGTTGGAAGCATATAACCTATACAATGCCTTAGACGAATATCCAGAAATGCTATATCAAGTACTGAGTTCACATAGGATCAGATATTGTGTTGATATGATTGCAAGTCCAGTAGCAATCAACAGGTCTGGGAATCCTAAACAGAGCATATTCCTCTGAAAGCTGCACATTTGTAATCCACATGTATTGGAAAGCCGGTCCAGGCACAACAAGGATGACGTCACACGCCGACGGCCGTTTCACTCCCCACGTGACCAAGCGTCATAGGGGCTTCCTCAGGGCGTACATCTTAAGACACAATGTACCGGTATTTAAACACTGCCCATTAATCGGATAGGTGAACATTTTCATGCAAGGTTTTTAAAGAAGCAGTACTCAAATTAAAATCTGTGCACAAACTACCAAACATTTGTAGGCCTAGCTATGTTCTGTAACCCACAGTATACTATAAACGCTGTATTTACTTTATATTAATATTTAAATACAGTAAATAAAAGCTTATTAATATTAATGCCGCCTCCGTTCAGTCCCGGGCACCCAGTGGCAGCATGATGTCTAATTCTCAGACTGCCTTGTGCTCACAACTTTCAAGAGCAGTTATGTGAGTTCTGGTGGCATTCAAAAGGCTTGCTTTCACTTTTGAGAGCCCACTATAGCGAAAGGAAGCTGCGGAGCAATGTTAGTGTTCATTTAAATGTACAGTATCTTTGATTTTTATATATATATTATACACTTACCCATATTTCTTTTCAAGAATGTAACCTCTAAATCAGGGGTTGCCAACCATTTAGACCACTAAACTCACAATTTTGAATCCCGTGGACCACTAACATGATTTGTTTTTAAAAGGTAATGCGTGTGTGTGTATGTATATGTGTGTGTGTGTATGTATATATATGTGTGTGTGTTTGTGTGTATATATATATATATTATACACACATATACTGTACATAACTAGTATAACCATAGCTAAGTTTACATAATGTATATATTTACACATTTTTAATAATTATTTTTTGGAAATAACTAACTGAATGACAGAACTGAGAGAATACTTCCGAATGACAGATGAAGGGTGAGTGCCAACTTTTGAGCTGGAAACAGAGAGGCAGAAAGTGGGAAAAAAATAATTATTATGCTTTAAAAGCACCACAAGACTTCCCAGATACCTCCCCATTTAGGGATTATTCAAAACTACTTCTGGTCATGGACAGAGATTGGAGTCATAAATTAAGTTTATATCAGAAAGTTCTCAATATGGATGTGAGCTAACCACGACTGATGTTACTGGCAATTACTATAATACTGGTGGGATATGGCTGATCTGCTGGATGGCAATTACTGGAATTCAGGTGGAATGGCTTTGTGCGCGGGATATTAGGCACTGTAGGGAGTTGCAGTGCGACGGGGGGACACCATCAGAGAAGATTAATTCCTGCTTGATGGTGTCAAGGACCACCAACATCTTCTCACGGACCACTGGTTGGCGACCGCTGCTCTAAAACACTGATTTAAACCTTTAGTTATCATTGTTAATCTTTTTTCTATAATCTTCTCAATACACATGCAAATATATTTTATTATTGAGAATGCTTAATGGACAAAGTAGATAGAAGTGTGTCTTATTAAAACTGATTGATCCAGTTATTTTAAATGGCATTAAAATTGACCTTATTTAATTGCTTAGCTTTTATGATTAATTTACTTCTAAGGAATTTTTAATAAGTTACACAGTGAAATTTCTGCTTTTACTCACTTCTTCTGCCTGGAAAATATCATTCTTTAGACTCATCCAACCAGCCAGTCTAACTGGTTTCAATACTTTCACAGCACATGTTTGAGGTATTGACCCACAACACAAGACATGGTGTTTATTTAAGCAGGATTTAAATGTCACATGTAACATTCTTACATTGCCATCCCATTGGGATTATTTTCTTAAAGTGGCAGGAAAACCCAAAATTTTCTTTTGTGATTTGGATAGAACATACAATTTTAAAAAACTTTCCTATTTACTTCTATTATCAAATTTGCTTTCTTCTCTTGTTATTCGAGGAACATCAATGCTTTACTGGCAGCTAGATGACCACATCTAGGTAGCCAATCACAAGAGACTAATGTGTGCAGGCACCAATCAGCAGTTAGCTCCGACTAGTATAGGAAATGTGCGTATTATTTTTCAACAAAGGATACCAAAGGAACAAAGCACATTTTGAAAATAGTAGTTAAATTAAGTGTCTTAAAATGACCTCTATCTGAATCATGCAAGTTTAATTTTGACTTTCCTATCCCTTTTATGTAAATGTACATTGGTGCCTACTCGCTTGGGGGTATGTCTAGACTCTAGAGGATAAGAAGTAAATGAATCCTTAAAGAGAAAAATCTCAAATATGTTGCCTTTGCAAACAATAGTACAATCATCCCCTACAAATGGATATTACACATAATTAAAATTAGCTTGAGAGCATTAAAGAACCTAGCTAAACAGATCTGGTGATACAATGACAAGAGGCATATGTGTGTAGTCCGCAATCACAGTGCATTGTGGTAGCTTAGGATATGTACATAATTTTTTCAACAAAAAATGCCAAATGAACAAAGTAAAATTGATAATACAAGGAAATTTAAAGTGTCTTAAAATGACACGCTTTATCTAAATTGTAAACTTTTCATTGTGACTTCCGTGTTCCTTTTATTTTAGCCCCCGTGCAACTTTTAAAATCTAATGATCCCTTTTTAAGGTCCTATAGTAAAATAAATATTTAATTAAAAAATGAAAAAAAAAATGATGGCATAGACTTCTGTTATATTGTCAATTTACAATCATTTCAGGCAGATTCATTAATCTCATTCAGAGCTATAAGCATTTAAAGGGACATAAAACCCACATTTTTCTTTCATGATTCAGATAGAGCATGCAATTTTAATTAAACAACTTTCTAATTTACTTCTTGTATCAAATTTTCTTGTTGAAAAGCAGGGACGTAAGCTCGTGCATGTGTCTGAAGCACTATATGCCATGTTGTGCTCCATACTCCTACCTAGGTATCTCTTGAACAAAGAATACCATGAGAACAAAGCAAATTTGATAATAGAAGTAACTTTTGGAGAAAAAAAAAATGTCTGAATCACAGAATATTTTTTTGGGGATTTCATATACTTTTGTCTTCAATTTTTATTGAAGGATATATCCAAAATTGTTACACTAGTCTATGAAATTTGGGATGAAATACATCATTCCTTTTTAACAAAAGATACAAAAGAAAAAAAAAATATAATAAAAGTAAATTAGAAAGTTTAAAATTGCCTGTTCTATTTGAATCATGACAAAAAAAAATGGGATTCATATCCAAAGGGACATGGATGCACGCTTTGTCAAGATATTTTGTAATGATGCTAACTAGTAGCTACTACACCTTAAGAGAGAGAGAGCTAAAACTATAAAAATAAAATAAATCTGGTGTTTACATACATGGACAATTATGATTATGTACACTGAGAGTGATGATATACTTATGTGATGTGTATCTAATGCAGTAGATATTTTTGTATGAGGGTGGGGCTTACACTGTCTAAATTGCCACTTGAGGATTGTCTTTGTCTGAGGAAGAGGAGTGTCCCCCCGAAACGTCACGCTTGATATATTACATTTCACTTATTAAAAGACCACAGAGTGCCTCCTTTATGTTCTCTCTATCTTTAATCGTTGGCACCCTGGCAGCTGAATACTGAGGTGAGTGCTCTCTTCTGGACATTGTACTATATATACAAATTAATATATATATATATATATATATATATATATATATATATATATATATATATATATATATATATATATATATATATGTGTGTGTGTGTATATATGTATGTGTGTGTGTGTGTATATATGTATGTGTGTGTGTGAGTGTATATATATATATGTGTATATATATGTATATATATATATATATATATATATATATATACATACACACATACACACATACACACATACACACATACACATACACATACACACACACACACACACACACACATCCCAATAGGAATTGGATGCCTTCGTTACAACTTATACATCAGCCAGGGGGCTATATCAGAAAAAATGTAGAAATCCAAAAAGACAGCACTCTCTCTGGTCTTTTAAAGTTAAAAAATAACTTTTAATATTCCATAGTTAAAAATAGGGGGTAGGCATGACATTTCGATGCTGTACTAGCATCTTTATCAAATGTCCCAAGGTGAAAAAGGGGTGATGCTTCAGGATAGGCGCACCATCGGCATGATGCCCAAAGGAAGGTCTCCGGACAAAGTGTGGGGCAGATTATCTCTTTTCTGAGAAGCCTGGTTAAAGGACGTTCAGGACCCTTGGGTTCTGGAGGTTGTCGGCCAGGATTACAGGATAAGGTTTAGATCCCATCCGCCCAGGGGCAGATTCCTCCTGTCAAACCTGTCTTCAAGACCAGAGAAGAGAGAGGCCTTTCTAGAGTGTGTGAGGGATCTCTCCTCTCTCGGCGTTATCATACCAGTACCCCAAGCAGAATAGGTCCCTATTCTGGACCTAACGTTTTTGAATGTTCCATTGTTTAAAATGGAAACAATCAGATCTATTCTGCCCCTAGTTCAAGAGGGACAGTTCATTTCAACTATAGACTTGAAGGACGCTTACCTTCATGTACCAATTCACAGGGACCACTTCAAGTTCCTAAGATTTGCGTTTCTGGACCAAAACTTCCAGTTTGTGGCCCTTCCCTTTGGTTTGGCGATGGCCCCAAGAGCCTTCACGAAGGTTCTGCGGGCGCTACTTGCAGTGGCCAGCGGCATTGCTGTGGCGATCTATCTGGATGACATCCTGGTCCAGGCGCCGTTGCTCAGTCTTGCAGAGGATCATTCAAGGGCTCTTTCTTCTTTTGCTCCAATCTCACGTTTGGAAGATCAACTCAGGAAAGAGTTCCCAGGGTGGAGTTCCTGGGCACGATAATAGGCTATGTCCATGAAAATATTTCTCACAGACCATCGACACAGGAAGATTGTGTCCTGTCTTGCCCTTCAGTCCTCCTCAAGCCCCTCGTTGGCTCAGTGTGTATGGAGGTGATCAGACTCATGGTTTCCAGCATAGACGTCATTCCATTTGCGATTTCCATCTCAGACCTCTTCAATTGTGCATGTTGAGACAGTGGAACGGCAATCATTCAGATCTATCACAGCAGATATCCATGGATGCTCGGACTCAGATCTTCCTCTCTTGGTGGATCCGTCTGGGGCAACTGTCCAGGGGGACATCCTTCTTAAAACCGTCCTGGGAGATTGTGACTTTGAATGCGAGTAATGCAGGATGGGAAACCGTTTGGGGTGCCAGGATGTAACAAGGAAAATGGACCCAGGAGGAGTCTATCCTTCTGATAAATATTTTGGAACTCCGAGCAATCTACAATGCTCTGAAGGCATGGCCTCCTCTGGGTTCTTTCAGCTTCATCAGATTCCAGACTGACAACATTACCTTGGTGGCTTACATCAACCACCAGGGAGAGGGTACGAGGAGCTCCCTAGCCATCAGGGAGGTATCTTGGAGTGGGCAAAGTCCTACAGCTGCTCGCTCTCAGCGATTCACATTCCAGGTGTGGACAACTGGGAAGCAGATTTTCTTAGCAGGCAATCCTTCCATCCGGGGGAATTGTCTCTCCACCCAAAGTGTTTGCGGAGATCGTTTACGGGTCGAGGTCCAGGGATCCCTAGGCAGAGCTGATGGATGCTTTGGCAGTGCCTTGGGGGTTCAGCCTAGCTTACATTTTTCCACCGTTACCACTTCTACCTCATGTAGTGGCACTCCTCAAACAGAAGCGAGCTAAGGCCATTCTGATTGCTCCATCGTGGCCGCGGAGGACATGGTTTGCGGATCTGGTGGGGATGTCATCATCTCCGCTGTGGAGGTTACCCTGTCGCAGGGATTTGCTGGAACAGGGTCCTTTTCAACATCAAACTCTCGATTCTCTGAGGCTGACTGCGTGGAGATTGAACGCCTAGTCTTGGCCAAGAGAGGCTTTTCTGAAAGTGTAATTGATATGCTAATTCAGGCTATTAAGCCAGTCACTCGTCGCATCTACCATAAGGTGTGGAGGACTTATCCTGGTGTGAGAAGCATGGATATCCTTGGCATAAGGTGAAGGTATACAGGATTCTGTCCTTTCTCCAAGAGGGTTTGGAGAAGGGTCTTGCCGCCAGTTCCTTAAAGGGACAGATTTCGGCATTATCAGTCTTGTTGCATAGGAGACTCGCTGAGCTTCCTGACATACAATCTATTGTTCAGGCTCTGTCTAGAATCAGACCTGTCTTTAGAAAGTTGCTCATCCATGGAGCTTAAACTTGGACCTTAAGGTATTGCAGAGGGTTCTGTTTGAGCCTATGCACTCCATTGACATTAAGATTCTGTCCTGTAAAGTTCTTTTCCTGTTGGCCATTGCATCGGCACGCAGAGTACCTGAACTGGCTGCCTTGCAATGTGAGCATCCTTATCTGGTTTTTCATGTGGATAAGGCTGTGCTTCGCACTGGTTTGGGGTTTCTTCCCAAGGTGGTGTCTAACCGTAACATCAATCAGGAAATAGTTGTTCCTTCTTTCTCTCCTAACCCTCTTTCATCTAAGGAGAGGTTACTTTATAACCTGAATGTGGTTTGTGCCTTAAAGTTCTATCTTCAGGCTATAAAGGATTTCAGACAGTCTAAATCTCTTTTTGTGGTGTATTCAGGGAAGCGCAAGGGGCAGAGAGCCTCTTCTACTTCTACTTCTTTGTCCTTTTGGTTGAGGAGCTTGATTCGCTTGGCCTATGAGACAGCGGGACATAAGCCTCCTCAGAGGATCATGGCTCATTCAACTAGATCTGGGGCTTCGTCTTGGGCCTTCAAGAATGAGGCCTCTATGGAGCATATTTGTAAGGCTGCTACCTGGTCCTCCTTACACACTTTTTTACAAAGTTTTACAAATTTGACACTTTTGCTTCTGCGGAAGTTGTTTTTGGGAGAGAGCTTTTGCAGGCTGTGTGCCCTCAGATTAGGGTCCGCCTTTTACCCTCCCAGTTTTTTATTCAGTGTCCTCTAGAGCTTGGGTATATGTTCCCAATAGTAATGAATAAAGCCGTGGAATCTCCTCCCCTTTATATGGAAAACATAAATTATGCTTACCTGATAATTTCATTTTCATCGAGTGGAGGTGAGTCGATGGCTTCCGCCCGTATCTCCGATGGGTGGACCTACATTTAATTAATTTTCTGGCACTATTTATACCCAGATGTTTCTCCTACTGTTCCTTGTTCCCTCGGCAGAATGACTGGGGGATGAGGGAAGTGGGGGAGGTATTTAAGCCTTTTGGCTGGGGTGTCTTTGCCTCCTCCTGGTGGCCAGGTTCTTAATTCCCAACAGTAATGAATGAAGCCGTGGACTCTCCTCCCCTCAATGGAAATGAAATTATTAGGTAAGCATAATTTTTTTTTTTTATTATTAGAAATTTTATTATTAAAATTTTTGATTTTAGAGTCCATACAACAACACTGTGTTTAACTTCTGCAACTGTATAATGAAAGTTAGCTCCAGACCTGCATTGCACTACTGGAACCCAGATGAACAAGTTTGATGAGCCAATGTTTAGCCACCAGTCGACTGCCAGCTAACTCTCAGTACTGCATTGCTGCTCCTGAGTCTATCTAGGTAAACATTTCAACTAAGGATACCAAGAGAATGAAGTAAATTGAACAGTCTTCTAAATATTGAGAGGACATGAAACCCAAAATGTTTATTTCATGATTCAGTTAGAGCATGCAATTTTAAATAACTTTCTAATTATCAGATTTTCTTTGTTCTCTCTATCTTTTGTTGAAAAAGCCCAAGCGTGTGCACTTGTTTGGAACACTAAATGGCAGCAGTTTTGCAAGAAATGAATCCATTGGAAAGATGGCAGCACTACTTCCTGTCATGTACTGCTCCAGACACCTATCTAAGTATCTCTTCAACAAAGAATACCATGGGTACAAAGCAACTGTGATAAAAGAAGTAAATTGGAAACTTTTTTTAAAATTGTATGCTCTGCCTGAATCGCAAAATAATTTTTTGGGTTTCATATGCTAATTAAATTTTAGATAACATTTATTGGGGAATTATATTTGAATTGTTATAGCCCATTAAATGGCTTATTGCAGAGTGCATCTAGAAACATAAAGCAGGTATATGTATATTAAATCATAAAGCTTATCTGTAATTTAACTAAAATAAAATCATGTCATGTTTTATTCAGATGATTAAAGGGATATTCAATCAGAGTTTCCAATTTACTACTGTTATCACATTTACAATCAAATTTGCTTTGTTCCCTTGGTGGTATTCTTTGTTAAAGAGATACCTAGGTAAGGGAATGGAGCACTATGTGGCAGGAAATGGTACTGTCATCTAGCGCTCTTGCAAAACTGCTGCCATGTAGTGCTCCAGAGTTGTGCACTCTCCCTGCTCTTCAACAAAAGATACAAAGAGATGAAGAAAATATTATAATAGAAGTAAACTATAAAGTTGTTTAAAATTGCATGCTCTGTATCATAAAATATAAATCTTGGCTTCCATGTCCCTTTTTAAGATAAGCGGCGTAAACTATTAATTACTAGTATTTCAAATGAAAAGCTTGCATTATTATGTTTGTTGAATTTACTAACAGGAATGCAGTGATTAAGTAAACAAACATGTTATTACAAATGGAATCGCAAACCCTGTTCTACAGGAGAATGTCAAGCAGGTTTGAGCTAAATGGTGAAGGGACATCTTGGCAAGACATTGCCATAACAAGGCTGATGCAAACAGAAAAGGACTCATGAGAAAGTATGGTTGAGGGTGCTGGAGTGTTTAAATAGTATTGTCACAGTAAAATTCCAGCTACAGTATTGTGAAATACATACAATTGATATGTTCATTTAGATTTACTTTATCAGGTAACAAGAAATTGTCAAAGGGGAACATTATATATATATATATATATATATATATATATATATATATATATATATATATATATATATATATATATATATATATATATATATATATATATATATATATCTATCCTATTCACACACCATTTGCATATACAAAATGTTGTGAATATTTAATTCAAAGGGTAATTAATACCTTAGCACTCGTGAGTTGTATTTGTCTTTTAATAATAAACATTTGGTAATCAAATATTATGGCCCATATTAGTGCTTTTACTATGGCTACTGCAAGTTCTCCAGTTTGGGCCTTTGAAGAATGAAAATAGCTGAAATACCTTTTGAAATTATGTCAGAGGAGCAATTAAATATTTGCTGGAAATATTTAGGTGTTTTATGCTTTGCTTATTGGAGTTGATGACTTGCACAAGATCAACTACACTTTAACCAAGGACAGTTACCACTCTATTTTGCAGAGCCTGCTATTCCTTCTGGCTTGAAGTTGTGTGGAAGAAGATTAATTTCCTAACAGGACAATGATCTTTAACACACAAAAACACACAGACACTCTCTGGGATGGTCTAAAATAGTGCCAAAATCACTTGTGTTGTAAAGTTCTGCATACATATGTCAGATCAATGCCAGGCAGTGTTAAAGCAGTCATTTTCAGATGAATAGTGGTGATACCAAATATTGAGAATGTTTTTATTTAAAATTTCTGCTAACAAACATGTGTTAGTTTAAACAGGGGACGTGGGCACTTGTACCATCTGCATGCCAAATAAATATTGTTGCAGCAGCTTTTCTGTAGGTTTGGCTAATCCATTTTAATGTTTTGAAATTTGAACTCTGGGAAAATACCTCCTATTTTTCTATAAAGAATAACTCCAAAAATACCCAGTTTTCTTCAAAATGTTTAGCATTTCCATTTATTGGAAATTTGCACAATCCATAATTACCAGCACCTGAAAAACAGGTTTAACATTTGAACAGCTAAGGACTGTGGTGCTGCTCAATATTTTCCCTTAACACATCATCCTTTTTTTTATTATGTAAGCCTGATTTTAAATTTGGGAAATATGGTTTTTATAGCAATATTGCACCATGTACACTATTCTTTTCTGGGTAATTTCACATTTATTTTTTTAAGATTTTTCATCACTATCGATTTGCATTTATTGACCCCATACTTAAAGGGACACTGAACCCACATTTTTTCTTTCATGATTCAGATAGAGCATGAAATTTTAAGCAACTTTCTAATTTACTCCTATTATCAATTTTTCTTCATTCTCTTGCTACTTTTATTTGAAAAGCAAGAATGTAAGTTTAGAAGCCGGCCCATTTTTGGTTTACAACCTGGGTTGTGCTTGCTGATTGGTGGCTAAATGCACCCGCCATTAAACAAGTGCTGTCCATTGTACTAAACCAAACATTGGCTGTCTCCTTAGCTTAGATGCTTTATTTTTTTAAATACAGATGGCAAAAGAACGAAGAAAAATTGATAATAGGAGTAAATTAGAAAGTTGCTTAAAATTGCATGCTCTCTCTGAATCATGAAAGAAAAAAATTGGGTTCAGTGTCCCTTTAAGTCGTTATTTCTAGGACACATTTTTATAAGGACATTTTGTTCACTTCTCTGAACACTTAATTTGGGATTTTTATTTTCCTTTTTGGGCCCCCTATACTTTTTTTGTTGATGGATCTTTTGTTGAAACCTTTTTGATATATACAACTATTGAATACATGCTAGGCTTAATATTGCTTTGTTTTTAATGTATAGTATTTTATCTTTAATATATTGATTTTTAAAAAAAATAAAATAATTTTCTATCAAGCTTTATTGATTCAAGATTACAGGTGTACTAAAAGAGAAATAGCAAAATACAGTAACATGTTATCCTTCAAATACTTGGAATCGTCCTCTTTTACAGTGTGACAGCAGCACAGATCATGTAATTAGACAGTTCTGCGCTACTGTAAGACATCAAAGTAGCAATCTTAGAAAATATATTGACTCTTATTCTGTAAGGATCTAAGTTCACCTAATAACCCACAAAGCTTGATTTATTTTTAGTTTTCTGCATAATATTGTGAACATAGGCAAGTAATAGACTTGGTTTGTGTGTCAGATTTATGAAAAAGATTGAGGGGATGTCTAAAAGAGGAGAGGGTAATAGAGAGAAAGAGACGGTAGAAGTAAGGGATGGGGGGGAAAGAGAAAAAAAAAAAAGGGGGGGTTCATTTCTTTTCAAACGGGGGGCATCCCTCCAGGAGGCAAGCATTAATTTGTGAGTGCCAATCTGGTTGGTTTTGAAGTTATGGAATCTTTCCAGTAAGAGTAATTCATTAACCGAGGAAATCCAATCCTCTATCGTTAGAAATATCCCTGATTTCCACCTTCTGGGGATGAGCTCTTTTGGCTCCTGTGATCATAATCGGCAGCAACGCCTGTTTGTATGTCTCTCTAATTTTAGGGAGATTAAGGAGGAGTATCGTTTCCGGTGTGTTTGGGATTATAATTGGCAGTTTATCGGATATAAGACCCATCACTTTGGACCAAAACCTGTGAAGTCTTGGGCAAGACCACCATATGTGAAGGAGGGTGCCATGCTCTCTGCAACCCCTCCAACACAGGAGGCTCGCTGTCAGGAAACACTTATGTAGCCTTGTTGGTGTGAGATACCACTTGCACATCAACTTTAAGTGGATCTCTTGCACATTAGCAGAGACTGACGAGTGCTTAGATAACTTAAATGGCTTCCTGGTCAATATCGTTATTGAGGTCTTTATTCCAGGCCAATGTATATGACGGTAGTTGTGTGTTAGGTGGTATGAGTAGAAGTTTATGAACTAGGGAAATTTAACGTAAATGCTTGAATGCAGTAAGTTATCTTGCAACATTTTCTCTATGTTTGTGATGTGTTAAATAGTGAGAGAGTTGGTGGAATCTTATCCATGAGGAGAACACATCACCACATTTTTCTGCTAGGTGTTGTTGAGAGCACAATTTGCCTCCAACAATAGCAAAATGTAAAGAACCAGACCTCAGGCAATATGGTTTACTTAGGCATGTACCTAGTTGGTGATAGGGCAATTCTGGATTTTCAATGATGGGTATTAGTGGTGACTGTCTGGAGGACAGATGTGTGTTAGTGTTCACCTATCTGTCCCACTCACGTAGCACCTCTGCTGATAGGGGGTATATGCTTAGGCTCTTGGGGCGTAGCATTGGAGGAATCCACGCCAGGTTCCCCATGTTATTTAATGTAAATATTTGTTCATCAAGCCGCATACAGCCTTTATGTATGGTATTTTGGGACCACTCTATAAGGCGCTGTAGGAATATTGCGCGTCTGTAAGTGTTCAGGTCAGGGAATCCCAGCCCTCCCTTGTCCCATGGCAAGTACATTGTTTTCCTTGGAAAACATGGTTTAATTCCTATAAATTTTTTGTAGGTGGTGTAGGGAGCACAATATTGTAGGAATATTGCGCGTCTGTAAGTGTTCAGGTCAGGGAATCCCATCCCTCCCTTGTCTCGTGGCAAGTACATTGTTTTCCTCGGAACACGTGGTTTAATTCCTATCAATTTTTTGTAGGTGGGGTAGGAAGTCTTTTGGGAGTGGAATTGGGAGAGTCTGGAAGATGTATAAAATGCTTGGGAGAATATTCATTTTGATCACCCCAATTTTACCCGACCATGTAAGGGATTTGTTCTTCCACGACGATAGGTCTCTGATTATTTCCTCTTTCAATTTTAGGTAGTTAGCTTTATATAGTTCCTTGGGGTCCGGTGTGATGTGGATACCTAAATATTTTAAATGTGATGCTGCGATTGGTACGTTGCGCGTTACTTGTAGATGGTGTATCTGTTCTAGAGGAGCATTGATATTTAAGAGTTCTGATTCTGTAAGGTTTGGATGAAAATTAGAGAGGGTGCCATAGTATTGTAATTCTTGGAGGAGCTCTGAGACAGATGTATCTATGTTCGTTAAAGTATAGAGGATTTAGTCCGCATAAAGCGTTTGCTTATACTCAGTGTCTCCTATATGTATTCCACTAATTTTAGGATTGTTCCTAACTTTCTGTGCAAGGGCTTCAATTGAGAGGGCGAAGAGGAGGGGGGACAAAGGGCAGCCCTGTCTAGTATTCGTAATATTAAATGTATCCGATAAGGATTCATTTACCCTAACTCGCGCATTGGAATATAGAACAAAGGCCATGTTTATAAATGGTTCTCTGAAATTTATAGCCTTCATAACCTGATGCAGAAAAAGCCAATCGACACGGTCGAAGGCCTTCTCTGCGTCCGTCGAAAAGAGCGTCATAGGCACTTCCCTCGTTTGGGCATATTGTACTAGTTGTAGCACTTTATAGGTGTTGTCTCTAGCCTCTCTACCAGGGACAAAGCCCACCTGGTCCGTCTAGATTAGATTTGGTAGATACTTATTTAAGCGTTTTTAGAAAGAATTTTGGGGTTAGCCCATCGGGCCCTGGACTTTTACCACTTGGCAAGTCTTTGATTGCCTGGGATAGTTCTTTAAACGTTATTGGAGAGTTTAGTTTGTCATTTTCTGAGTTGTCTAATCACGGTAAGTCCAGTGTGGCCAGATTGCTGTTTATGGTCTGTTTTTTATCTAAATATTGCGTTTGGGCACCTATTTTATTGGTAATGTTGTATAATGTTTTATAGTAAGTGTTAAAGGCATTAGCGATCATTTTGTTACTTTTCAGAATGGTACAAAGGTGAAGATAGAAGGATAACTCCTCAAAAGTGCAGTCAAAATATTTTAATAGATACAGGTTCAGACAAGTAAAAAATCACAAGGTCTCAATGCCAAAATGTGTGTGTTGTGGATAAAATGCACTCTTTCCTTACACCTAAATCACCTATATTTAGAGACGGTCTGGGAGCAGACAATATTGTATTAACACCATCTTCAATAGAATCTACAACATTCACCAATTTAGCAGATACATTAGGAGCAACTGATGTTTGCCCAAGTCCCGGATGAGACCCATATGAGGTTGCGTGCCAATATTTTAATCTAATGTTCCTGAAGAACCTATAGATATCCTTATGAGTCTCAAAGGGGTTGAAATTGCTTGAAGGGCAGAATGACAAGCCTTTCTGAAGTACTCTCGCTTCACTGTTATCCAGTTGGTAATCTGAACTGTTAATAATTATATCTTGCGGGATCTCGTTGCCCTCCCCGGCTGTGGTCTCCCCGTCGTTCTCACCTTGACTTTGGCTGTCTGTTTGCCGCTTGTGTTTGCGGCCGCCACGTTTCCGGGGACCTCTTCGCCGTCGCTCTGAGTGAAATCCGAGGAGTCAGAGCTGCTGTTACTAACAGCCCCCGGCTGCTGCTGATGACGTCTTCTCTGGCCGGATGCGCTACGGCGCATCTTACCCTGTGGGTCATAGATCCATCTGTAAACACGATTGGACGAGTAGTCCTGCTCGTCACGTTGGAACTTGGTTCTCTTTCGTTCTTCGATGGTCTTTCTCATGTCGGCTAGAAGATTCCGGTTGTCAGCCATTAATTTGTCAAAGTCCACTGTGGAGGCGGTTTGTCTCATCTCATCCTCCAGCTTGGCAATGGATCCCTTGATCTCATCAATCTCCATTTGCAGATATTCTACAGTGAGTACAATAATATCGAAAGATTAAAATATTGGCACGCAACCTCATATGGGTCTCATCCGGGACTTGGGCAAACATCAGTTGCTCCTAATGTATCTGCTAAATTGGTGAATGTTGTAGATTCTATTAAAGATGGTGTTAATACAATATTGTCTGCTCCCAGACCGTCTCTAAATATAGGTGATTTAGGTTTAAGGAATAAGAGTGCATTTTATCCACAACACACACATTTTGGCATTGAGACCTTGTGATTTTTTACTTGTCTGAACCTGTATCTATTAAAATATTTTGACTGCACTTTTGAGGAGTTATCCTTCTATCTTCACCTTTGTACCATTACGTTGGAGTGTGGCAGTCACTTCATAAGGATTACCCTCACCTCTTTGAGGATTTTTGCTGTATGCTGGACTCTATTTCAAATTGTCTACTTTTCAGAATGGTACCATCCACTGTTTTTATATACAGGGAGTGCAGAATTATTAGGCAAATGAGTATTTTGACCACATCATCCTCTTTATGCATGTTGTCTTATTCCAAGCTGTATAGGCTCGAAAGCCTACTACCAATTAAGCATATTAGGTGATGTGCATCTCTGTAATGAGAAGGGGTGTGGTCTAATGACATCAACACCCTATATCAGGTGTGCATAATTATTAGGCAACTTCCTTTCCTTTGGCAAAATGGGTCAAAAGAAGGACTTGACAGGCTCAGAAAAGTCAGAAATAGTGAGATATCTTGCAGAGGGATGCAGCACTCTTAAAATTGCAAAGCTTCTGAAGCGTGATCATCGAACAATCAAGTGTTTCATTCAAAATAGTCAACAGGGTCGCAAGGCACAAAATAACTGCCCATGAACTGAGAAAAGTCAAGCGTGCAGCTGCCAAGATGCCACTTGCCACCAGTTTGGCCATATTTCAGAGCTGCAACATCACTGGAGTGCCCAAAAGCACAAGGTGTACAATACTCAGAGACATGGCCAAGGTAAGAATGGCTGAAAGACGACCACCACTGAACAAGACACACAAGCTGAAACGTGAAGACTGGGCCAAGAAATATCTCAAGACTGATTTTTCTAAGGTTTTATGGACTGATGAAATGAGAGTGAGTCTTGATGGGCCAGATGGATGGGCCCGTGGCTGGATTGGTAAAGGGCAGAGAGCTCCAGTCCGACTCAGACGCCAGCAAGGTGGAGGTGGAGTACTGGTTTGGGCTGGTATCATCAAAGATGAGCTTGTGGGGCCTTTTCGGGTTGAGGATGGAGTCAAGCTCAACTCCCAGTCCTACTGCCAGTTTCTGGAAGACACCTTCTTCAAGCAGTGGTACAGGAAGAAGTCTGCATCCTTCAAGAAAAACATGATTTTCATGCAGGGCAATGCTCCATCACACGCGTCCAAGTACTCCACAGCGTGGCTGGCAAGAAAGGGTATAAAAGAAGAAAATCTAATGACATGGCCTCCTTGTTCACCTGATCTGAACCCCATTGAGAACCTGTGGTCCATCATCAAATGTGAGATTTACAAGGAGGGAAAACAGTAGACCTCTCTGAACAGTGTCTGGGAGGCTGTGGTTGCTGCTGCACGCAATGTTGATGGTGAACAGATCAAAACACTGACAGAATCCATGGATGGCAGGCTTTTGAGTGTCCTTGCAAAGAAAGGTGGCTATATTGGTCACTGATTTGTTTTTGTTTTGTTTTTGAATGTCAGAAATGTATATTTTTGAATGTTGAGATGTTATATTGGTTTCACTGGTAAAAATAAATAATTGAAATGGGTATAAATTTGTTTTTTGTTAAGTTGCCTGATAATTATGCACAGTAATAGTCACCTGCACACACAGATATCCCCCTAAAATAGCTATAACTAAAAACTACTTCCAAAACTATTCAGCTTTGATATTAATGAGTTTTTTGGGTTCATTGAGAACATGGTTGTTGTTCAATAATAAAATTAATCCTCAAAAATACAACTTGCATAATAATTCTGCACTCCCTGTAGTGTATATGCGATTTGAGTTGTCTGCGTATTGACCTGGGCTAACAATCTTTCCTGGTTTGTTTCCTTCATAATATTGTTGTTTAACGGACAATACCTTATGCTTATAAGCCTCCATAAGATGTTGTTTGAGGTCTATCCTAGCTTGTGTTAAAGTTTTTCTGATATCTGTATTGAGTGGGTTTCTTTTATGTTTGTCCTCTAGGGCTGCTACTGTATTTAGTAGATGTATGTGTTTTGCTCTGTTTGCGCAGCCTCACTGTATGCTTAAGATATTCTCCCCTCATGATGCATTTATGAGCTTCCCACATATTGGCTAGGGATGTGTGAACAGGGTCATTGTGGGTCAGGTTGTCTGTCAGTGCTCTTTGGAGTTCAATTTTGATAAGCGGCCAATCGAGAAGTGAATCGTCTAGTCTCCAGATATGTTTGTAAGGGGTATTTCAGGCCATTGTATCATGCAAGTAACAGGGGCATGGTCCGACCAGGTAATCAAACCAATGCTACCTGCACTAATCATGTCCAGTCCTGCGGTATCGGTGAAGATATAATCAATTCGAGAATACTTGTTATGGGGGAGGGGGGGGGAGTAGTAGGTGAAGTCTTTTTTTTGTTAGATATAAAGTTCTCCATACGTCATGCAAAACAAGATCAGAGAGAGTTCTTTTGACCGATTTTAATAGTCATGTCAGAGACACTAGCTGAGCCATTAGATGTGTCAAGGTGTGGATCTATGGGAACATTGAAGTCTCCTGTCAGGAATACTGGGCCCTTAGCGTAGTCTAACAGTACTTTTGGAGAATCTTTTAAGAAATTGGTGCTGGTTTATGTTTGGTGCGTAGATTGTGGAAAGTGTTATCAGATGATCATAAAGTGTGCCTGTCACTAAAATAAATCGTCCATCTGGGTCTTTCTCAATATGTGTGGTTTTTAGTGGTACTAAGTGATGGATTAGAATGCCTACCCCACATTTTTTGGAAGCGCCCGAGGCAAAGTACGCTGTAGGGTATGGTGTATTATACCATTTTGGTTGCCTGCCTCTACGGAAATGCGTCTCCTGAAAAATAGGATGTGGCTATGCAAATTTTTGAGTTCTTTGAATGCGATAGATCTCTTACCTGGGTTATTGAGGCCCTTGGAGTTGATAGTGGTAAAGGTAAGGTTATGCGTTTGAAATGTACTCAATTGATTATTCATCCTGAAGGAGAAAAAAAAGGGTGAAAGATAAAAAGAAGGTGGGAGAGAAGTTATTTGAAATGGAAAGAAAATGGATGGGTTGACGTAAGAATAGAAGCAATTAAGTAGTGCGTCCATCACACGAGTCGTTGAGCAAATGAGGTGCAACTTAGTCGACTGTTTCTGAAAAACAAACCAAATAATTTTTTATCTAAATACAATACAGTCGTATAACAAGTAACAATAAACAATGACGGTGGTAGTCCGTAAGGTCCTATAACTCAAACTAAGATGAAGTGCCCAAGGGCCATAAATTCACAGCCCTGGGAATTTATCTAGGTAAAGCATGACTAGATATGAGGGAGGGGAACTAGTGGCATGAGAGGAGTGGGGTGAAGGCGGCGCTTGCTGCTCCACATATTTTAGGCCGTATATTCTCATATACTCAAAGTAAGGGGGTCTTCAAGTAAGTGTTCAGACTAAGTATGCTCTTTTATGCTAATGTGACCTAGGGCGCATCATGCAGGTGAAGAAATATCCAAGGTGTCATATGAATATGCTGTGTCATGTATATACGTGAGTACACCCTCCATAACACAATTGGTTCACAGTGTGTCTGAGTGGTAGTTTCTCAAGATAAGAGGCTCTGTACATATGTATTTTTGTATCTGAGATGATCGTTAACCTGTCTGATGCCATCAACATTACATTAGATATACACAATTGCACTTATCACATTATCACCTGACTACTGATTTCAGTCTAGTCTCATCCTAGGTATCATCCAATAATAGATGAAGTCAATAAAGGCACAATGTCCTCCCCGTACAAGGGCATATTTGTAAACACAGGCATCGTCCAATCTATTAAACTTTGTTGGGGTGACGGATTAGGGCGTTTCAGAATCTTCCATTTCCAGGTTTGCTGCAGTTTGGGGTTAATCTTTCTCAATTGCTAGGTCCGCAAAAAAGGATTGTATGTCAGACAGGTTGAAGTTGTGAGGTGATATGCACGAGTTCCCTTCTCTTCTGAAGAGTAGTTGGAGATAGGTCTGAGAACTGGATATCAAAACCTGCATGTCGTAGGGGGTGTTTAGCCCTAGCACATCGGAGGATCTCCTCCTTATGTTTAAAATGTAGGAACTTCACTATAATGTCCCTAGGTGGAGCTTTAGGAGGAGGTTTTGATCTTAAGGCTATGTGGGCTCTTTCTAGTAGTATCTCCTCTGATGATGGAGTACCTTTAATTGTACGAAAAAGGTTTTGCAAATAGCCGTCGATTGCGGGGAGTGTATAGATTCAGGGACCCCCCTAATCCTCAAGTTGTTTCGACGCCCACGGTTGTGGAGATCTTCCAACTTATCTGTAAGTACCTGTATGGTGTCTCTATGTCGTATTTCGGATGATTTGCATTATATAGAGGTAGCAGTAGTGTTTTGGGCCTCTTCCACCTGAGTCACTCTGGTATCTAGAGAGCTGATTCCCTTTCTTAATTCATGAGTGATTTCGCATCTCTTGCATGATGCCCTTTATGTCCTCTTTAGTAGAGAGATGTTGTAAATTATCTTTGGTAATGTAATGCTGGGTCTGTCGTTCATTACTGTGGGCTTGTGCAGGTGATGGCTGCTGGCTTGAAGCCATGTCCCCCAAATCTTGTGGACTAGTAGCTTCCACTTGCTTTAGATATTTACTAAGCGGCCTTATTGGTGTGCCCTTTTCTGCCTTATATTGCTTTTTAGGCATCCCCTGGAAGACAGTTCCTTGATAGATAGTAAATAGTTTCTTGGTGATCCCTGATTTCTATTATTGGGCTTGTGCAGTAAGAAACCTTCAAGAGGGTATTTTGGCCTTTATAAATATATTTGATTTTGAGGGGTCTATTATCTGACTGCCTGTGTATAACTAGCTTCTCTTGCCGTTCCCAGCAATTATCCCCCCATGTACTAGCTGCATCGCTGTCAGGCCTTCCCAATCTGTACACTAATATATAGGTATGTTTTTATAGGGCTGTTTGGCCTATTTATTTTTTATAGCGGTAGCGTCAGCAGTATACTTTTTATGGTGAGGTCTGTTTGAGTATCGTACTCATTTTGTTGCTGGGCCTTATTGTTGTAAGCGCAATTCTGTTGGATCCTCTGTGACTTGCGCGATTGTCGGACCCCTCAACTTTTCAGGGCAACTGTCCCTGGATGAGTCTGGTGCAATCCGTAGGCTGTGAAGCCACTATCGTTTGCCGGCAGTGTTCCAGTGGTCATGGAGGCCTTTGTGGTGGCGCGTGCGTTTCCAGTAGTTTCAGCTGTGCTGACTTGTAGCTCCGATGTCGGGATATCCTGGGCCACTTTCTCCCCTTATGCTTGTCAGGGAAATTAGGTCTGCTTAAACCATACTATTAAACAGTTTAGCCTCTTGGACTGGGAGCTTGTTTAAAACAGGGTCATCCGCCTGCATGGACAAGCTCCGCCCTTTTTTCTTTTTTATATTGAAAATATATATTTTGTGTTTTCATACTTTAGCCATTAGTTTATGATGCTACTTTACTCTATAATAAACTAAACCAAGATCAGATTAAAAGGTCTTTGGGAGCCTGTGTGCATATCAGTTGATGCTTTAATACTAATTACCTCTGTATAGATAGTTCTGTATGCTTTGCATTTTATATTACTTTACACTTCAGATTAAGCTTTATTAAATTTAAGTTTTGCACTTTCTATTTTGCGTTTTATTTTGTATACAGCATTGTATTTAGGATTGTGCTTTTACGGCTTTTGTGTAACTAACAAATTAGAATCATACTTTGTATAGTTATGTGCATCTCACAAATTGTATTTCTTCTAGTTAAAATAAAACAAAGAACAGAGAACTTATTTTCTATGGGCCCGATAAGCAAAGATTCTCTAATTTGGAAAGAAATGATACAGCAGGCTTCACATCGGCTGAACTCACTGAATTCTATAAGAAAAAGGACGGAACATGGAATAGCACTTAGTCTGAACTTCAAATGAGTAGATTTTTTTTTTTCTGACAAATTTCAAAGTCATGTCTATTTTTACTCCCCTTGTACCATGTGTCAGCCAATCACAAATGCATATACGTATATATTCTGTGAATTCTTGCACATGCTCAGTAGAAGCTGGTTACTCAAAAAGTGTAAATATAAAGAGATTGTGCACATTTTTGTTAATGGGAGTAAATTGGAAATTTGTTTAAAATTGCATGCGCTATCTGAATCATGAATGTGTCTCTATTCTTTTTAAAAAAAAATTATTTGAGTGTCCCTTTAACTTATTTTGCCTATAGTTTAGTACAGGGGTGCTCAATAGGTAGATCAGGATCTACCAGTAGATCCCAAAGGCGCTGCTGGTAGATTGTGGCAGATGTGATCAAAATGATGTGGTCAAGTTATGCAATCTCAACACAGGGGCGTGAGTAGAGTATGGTTGCTAGGGATACCGCTTTATCTACCGCATTGTGCAAAGGGGCAGGTAATTAAATAGTCTGATTGTCGGACGCGAAAAGTGCTACAGGATTGGATCTTGAGGGACCTTGATTTCAACCAATTAATGTAGATTTTTGAACGACAACACAATTGGCCTATCAAAAACATGGTTGAGTGAGTACTCTCCCAATGGATATGGCGGTATAGTATAGATAGGAGAGTAAGTGTCGATAGAAAAAGTAAAGGCGGAGGCTGCTGTGCTATGCTAAAGGAACAAGTCTGATTGACGTCTGGCAAATGAACGTGTTGACCCGGAAAGAAATGGTCTGCATGGCGCACTATTAAAATGTATTTGTGTAAGCCTCACTGGGTCATATCAGACCAAAGTAAAGGGGTCAGTGGCAGTAATTTGAATGCAGTATTTCTTTTACAAGATATGAAGAGTCCACGGATTTCATCCTTACTTATGGGATTACGCCTCCTGGTCAGCAGGAGGAGGCAAAGAGCACCACAGCAGAGCTGTGTATATATAGCTCCTCCCTTCCCTCCCATTCCAGTCATTCTCTTTGCATTTGTTAGTGATAGGAAGAGGTAAAGTGAGGTGTTAGTTTAGATTCTTCAATCAAGAAGTTTTTTGTTTTAAAATGGTGCCAGTGAGTACTATTTTTCTCAGGGAGAAATCGTCAGTCAATAACTTCCCAAGAGGAGTTGAGACATTTTATTTTCTGCCCTGATTGTTGATGATCATAGTAAACATTCTCTAAGATCCTGCTGGTTCCCACAGAGCGGTTGAAGGTAGTGTAAAGAAACATCTTCAGTGTGGAGAACCGGGTCATGCTGCACTCAGCATTGAGGTATGTTCAGTCATTTGCTTCTGGGGAGACTAGATACATCAGAACAGGCTGACATTATTCCCTTTAATGGGGAGGGGTAATCGGTATGCACTATGTAAATGGAAATGGTGTACCTGGAATTCCCTTTTATTTTATTAATTATCAGTGTGTTTGTGCAGTGACTATTGGGCCACTTATACTTATGCTGTATGTGGGCTGACGCTGGGAGATGCGGTCTTGTTCCCAAAGGGCTGTCGTTATTTATAGTATTTTATAACTGGCTAAGGGAGTGTGTGTTAAGAGGGGCACATTGGCGTTTTTCGTGTTTGAGTTAGAAAACTGAAATGTTTTTTCTTCCCATGCGGGTCTCAGTGCGACTCGAGTTACGCCCACGGTGGGTGGGCCCTAGCTTTGTGTGCTCAGCCGCGCAGTAATCATCCGGGTTGTAAGCAGGTTCCTGGGCTCCGGTGTGGCCTAAGTCAGTTTGTGCACATAAGGGTACAAAGAGACCTCGGAGTGCTGCTCATGGAAGATCAGTGTTGTCTGGGGGCAGGTAGGCACCGCAGCAGGGCTGTGGCGAGGTGCAGGTGTCTAGAGTGTGATAAAAATTTGTTAATAGATGAACTGAACAAACGGAGCAGTATTTGTTAAGTTAGTTTGTGCATATAAGGGCACTTTTTATTGCTGCAAAAGTTATTATACTGCAAGCAGAAAAATTGTTGCGCTTTTATTTTTTAGAGGCACAATAGGCTTTTTTGTTTCAAATATTTTGCTATAAGATTTGACTTTCAAGGTTAAATATATCAAGTAAAGAACGACTAATATTGCTAGTCTGTTTAACATGGATGAACTTCAGGAAAGTACCTGTTCTATGTGTTTAGATTCCAATGTGGAACCCCCTCATGTACTGAAAGGGCCTTACAATGTAAAGAACAGATTTTCTTTAATGCAAGTATGTCTAAGGATGCTTCTCAGACTGATGAGAATCAGGGTATGCCGCTACTTTCTCCCCAAGCGTCGCAACCTTTAACGCCCACCCAAGCGACGCCATGTTCCTCAACCACGTCCACTTCATTTACTCTGCAGGATATGGCTGCAGTTATGTCATCCACCCTTACAGAGGTTTTATCCAAGTTGCCAGTGTTGCAGGGCAAACGCAGCAGGACAGAAGCCACCTTGGTTCCTGTGACATCTGAAGCTTTGATGGCTATTTCCGATGTACCCTCACAGGGATCTGATTTGGGGGGTAGGGAACTTCTATCTGAGGGGGAACTTTCCAACTCGGGAAGTGTGTTACCTCAGACAGACTCGGACGTCATGTCCTTCAGATTTAAGCTTGAACACCTCCGTCTACTGCTTCGGGAGGTTTTAGCGACTCTGGATGACTGTGACTCTATTTTGGTGCCACCAGAGAAATTGTGTAAGATGGACAAATACTTAGAGGTTCCTGCTTACTCTGATGTTTTTCCGGTTCCTAAGAGAATCTCGGAAATTATTATGCTGGAATGGGAAAGACCGGGCATCCCGTTCTCACCTTCCCCCTAATTTTAAGAAAATGTATCCCATAGCTGACACTGTTCGGGATTCTTGGCAAACAGTCCCTAAGGTGGAGGGAGCTATATCTACTCTGGCTAAGCGTACAACTATTCCTATTGAGGACAGTTGTGCTTTCAAAGATCCTATGGATAAAAAGTTGGAGGGTCTTCTGAAAAAGTTATTTATTCATCAGGGTTTTCTTTTACAAACGACGGCCTGTATTGTACCAGTTACAACTGCGGCGGCCTTTTGGTTTGACGCCTTAGAAGAGTCTCTTAAGACTGTGAGACTCCTTTAGAGGAAATTTTAGATAGAATTAAGGCTCTTAAGCTGGCTAATTCTTTTATAACGGATGCCGTATTTCAGATTGCCAAGTTGGCGGCTAAGAATGCGGGATTTGCCATTTTAGCGCGTAGAGCTTTATGGTTAAAATCTTGGTCGGCTGATGTGTCCTCTAAATCAAAGCTTTTGGCTATTCCTTTCAAAGGAAAGACCCTATTCGGGCCTGACTTGAAAGAAATCATTTCTGACATCACAGGAGGTAAGGGTCATCTCCTACCTCAGGATAAAGCAGCTAAACTGAGGGGTAAACAGAATAATTTTCGTTCCTTTCGGAATTTCAAAGCAGTCCCCTCTTCTTCTTCCGCTAAACAGGAAGGGAATTTTGCACAAGCCAAGTCCGTCTGGAGACCCAACCAGACCTGGAACAAAGGTAAAAAACCCAAGAATCCAGCTGCTGCTCCCAAATCAGCATGAAGGGGTGGCCCCCGATCCGGGACCGGATCTAGTAGGGGGCAGACTTACTCTCTTTACCCAGGCTTGGATAAGAGACGTTCAGGACCCCTGGACACTGGAAATCGTGTCCCAAGGGTATCAACTGGAATTCAAAAATTCTCTCCCAAGGGGGAGGTTTCTTCTTTCACGAATGTCTGTAGACCAGATAAAAAGAGAAGCGTTCTTACGTTGTGTAAAAGACCTCTCTGCTATGGGAGTAATTTGTCCCGTTCCAATACAGGGGCAGGGGTTTTACTCAAATCTTTTTGTGGTTCCCAAAAAAGAGGGAACATTTCGACCCATTTTAGATCTCAAGAGTCTAAACAAGTTTCTCAGAGTCCCATCCTTCAAGATGGAGACTATTCGGACAATTCTGCCATTGATCCAGGAGGGTCATATATGACTACTGTGGACTTGAAGGATGCATATCTTCATATTCCTATCCACAAGGATCATCACAAGTTTCTAAGGTTTGCCTTCCTGGACAAACATTTTCAGTTCATGGCTTTTCCCTTTGGGTTGGCCTCAGCACCCAGGATCTTCACGAAGGTCCTAGGGTCCCTTCTGGCGGTTCTCAGGCCGCGGGGCATTGCGGTGGCGCCTTATCTGGACGATATTCTGATCCAGGCTTCGTCTTACCAACTGACAAAATATCATACAGACATGGTTCTGTCCTTTCTAAGGATTTACGGGTGGAAGGTGAATCTAGAAAAGAGTTCACTAATTCCACAGACAAAGGGTTCCTTTCTTGGGAACTCTAATAGATTCTATATCCATGAAAATTTTCTTGACGGAAGTCAGAAAGTTAAAGATTCTGAATACATGCCGAGCCCTTCAGTCCAATCCTCGACCATCAGTGGCTCTGTGCATGGAAGTGATTGGATTGATGGTGGCGGCAATGGTCATCATTCTGTTTGCTCGCTTTCATATCAGACCACTACAACTGTGCATGCTCAGGCAGTGGAATGGAGATTATGCAAATTTGTCTGCTCAGATAAATCTGGATCAGGAGACAAGAGACTCTCTTCTTTGATGGTTGTCGCCGGATCATCTGTCCCAAGGGACGTGCTTCCGCAGACCCTCTTTGGTGATAGTGACAACGGACGCCAGTCTACTAGGCTGGGGTGCAGTCTGGAATTCCCTGAAGGCTTCCAATCAATATTCTGGAATTGAGAGCAATATTCAATGCGCTTCAGGCTTGGCCTCAGTTGGCTTCGGCCAAATTCATCCAATTTCAGTCGGACAACATCACGACTGTGGCTTACATCAATCATCAGGGAGGAACAAGGAGTTCCTTAGCGATGACAGAAGTATCCAAGATAATTCGGTGGATGGAAGCTCACTCTTGCTATCTGTCAGCAATCTACATCCCAGGAGTGGACAATTGGGAAACGGACTTTTTAACCCCTTAATGACCACAGCACTTTTCCATTTTCTGTCCGTTTGGGACCAAGGCTATTTTTACATTTTTGCGGTGTTTGTGTTTAGCTGTAATTTTCATCTTACTCATTTACTGTACCCACACATATTATATACTGTTTTTCTCGCCATTAAATGGACTTTCTAAAGATACCATTATTTTCATCATATCTTATAATTTACTATAAAAAAAATTATAAAATATGAGGAAAAAATTGAAAAAAACACACTTTTTCTAACTTTGACCCCCAAAATCTGTTACACATCTACAACCACCAAAAAACACCCGTGCTAAATAGTTTCTAAATTTTGTCCTGAGTTTAGAAATACCCAATGTTTACATCTTCTTTGCTTTTTTTGTAAGTTATAGGGCCATAAATACAAGTAGCACTTTGCTATTTCCAAACCATTATTTTTCAAAATTAGCGCTAGTTACATTAGAACACTAATATCTTTCAGGAATCTCTGAATATCCATTGACATGTAAATATTTTTTTTTAGTAGACATCCCAAAGTATTCATCTAGGCCCATTTTGGTATATTTCATGCCACCATTTCACTGCCAAATGCGATTAAATACAAAAAATCGTTCACTTTTTTACAAATTTTTTCACAAACTTTTGGTTTCTCACTGAAATTATTTACAAACAGCTTGTGCAATTATGGCTTAAATGGTTGTAAATTCTTCTCTGGGATCCCCTTTGTTCAGAAATAGCAGACATATATGGCTTTGGCGTTGCTTTTTAGTAATTAGAAGGCTGCTAAATACCACTGCGCACTACACGTGTATTATGCCCAGCAGTGAAGGGGTTAATTATGGAGCATGTAGGGAGCTTCTAGGGTTAATTTTAGCTTTAGTGTAGTAGACAACCCCAAGTATTGATCTAGGCCCATTTTGGTATATTTCATGCCACCATTTCACCGCCAAATGCGATCAAATTAAAAAAAACGTTAAATTTTTCACAATTTTAGGTTTCTCACTGAAATCATTTACAAACAGCTTGTGCAATTATGGCACAAATGGTTGTAAATGCTTCTCTGGGATCCCCTTTGTTCAGAAATAGCAGACATATGTGGCTTTGGCGTTGCTTTTTGGTAATTAGAAGGCCGCCAAATGCCGCTGCATTTCACACGTGTATTATGGCTAGCAGTGAAGGGGTTAATTATGTAGCTTGTAGGGAGCTTGCAGGGTTAATTTTAGCTTTAGTGTAGAGCTCAGCCTCCCACCTGAAACATAAGACCCCCTGATCCCTCCCAAACAGCTCTCTTCCCTCCCCCACCCCCCAATTGTCCCCGCCATCTTAAGTACTGGCAGAAACTCTGCCAGTACTAAAATAAAAGCTATATTTGGGCTTTTTTTGTGTGTTTTTTTTAGCATATTTACATATGCTGCTGTGTAGGATCCCCCCTTAGCCCCCAGCCTCACTGATCCCCCACCAAAGAGCTCTCTAACCCTCCCCCTCTGCCTTAATGGGCGCCATCTTGGGTACTGGCAGCTGTCTGCCAGTACCCAGTTTAGTGAAAAAATGTGCCTTTTTTTTAAAAAAAAAAAAACCCTTTTCTGTAGTGTAGCTTCCCCCCCCCCAAGATCAACCCCCCACCCCTTCCAGATCTCTTAGCTGTTTATTTACAGCTTTCAAAAACTTATTTTTTTTTACTTTTGAAAGTGTATTTTTCTGTAGTGTAGCGGTTCCCTCCCGCTCCCGCCCCATGCATGCGCCCGCCCGCCGCCCCCCGTGCACGTGCGCGCTCCCGCCCCTGATCCCGCCCCCCTCCACTCCACTCGGCACATCGATGGCCGCCCACCCGCCTCCCAGACTTGCTCCCACCCACCAAAGATACCGGCCACCGATGTCCGGTGCAGAGAGGGCCACAGAGTGGCTCTCTCTGCATCGGATGGCCAAGGGGGGTTATTGCAGGATGCCTCCATATCGAGGCATCACTGCAATAACCGGAAAGCAGCTGGAAGCGAGCAGGATCGCTTCCAGCTGCTTTCCAGACCAAGGACGTACGCCACACGTCCTCGGTCATTAACTGTATTTTTTTTGAGGACGTGTGGCGTACGTCCTTGGTCCTTAAGGGGTTAAACAGACAGATGTTTCATCCGGGGGAGTGGGAACTCCATCCGGAGGTCTTTGCCTTCCTGATTCTCAGATGGAGCAGATGGGGATTGGATCTGATGGCGTCTTGTCAGAATGCCAAGCTCCCAAGATACGGATCCAGGTCCAGGGATCCTCAGGCCGAACTGATAGATGCCTTGGCAGTGCCTTGGTCATTCAACCTAGCTTATGTGTTTCCACCGTTTGCTCTCCTTCCCCGTGTAATTGCACGGATCAAACAGGAGAGGGCTTCGGTAATTCTAATCGCTCCTGCGTGGCCTCGCAGGACTTGGTATGCCGATCTGGTGGACATGTCCTCTCTGCCGCCGTGGAAGCTTCCATTGAGGCAGGACCTTCTCATTCAGGGACCCTTCCATCATCCGAATCTAGTTTCTCTGCAACGGACTTCTTGGAGATTGAACGCTTGATTCTATCTAAGAGGGGGTTCTCTGATTCGGTCATTGATACTTTGATTCAGGCACGTGTCTGTCACTAGAAAGATCTACCATAAGATATGGCATAAATATCTTTATTGGTGCAAATCCAAGGGTTACTCATGGAGTAGAGTTAGGATTCCCAGGATTTTATCTTTTCTCCAAGAAGTATTGGAGAAAGGTTTGTCAGCAAGTTCCTTAAAGGGACAAATTTCTGCTTTGTCGATTTTACTACACAAGCATCTGGCAGATATTCCAGACGTTCAGTCTTTTTGTCAGGCTCTGACTAGAATCAAGCCTGTGTTTAGACCAATTGTTCCACCCTGGAGTTTGATTTTAATTCTTAATGTTCTTCAAGGGGTTCCGTTTAAACCCATGCATTCCCTAGATATGAAGGTGTTAACTTGGAAGGTTTTATTTTTGGTTGCTATTCCTTCTGCTCGCAGAGTTTCTGAGCTTTCAGCTTTACAATGTGACTCTCCTTATCTTATTTTCCATTCTGATAAGGTGGTTTTACGTACCAAACCTGGTTTCCTTCCTATGGTTGTTTCTAATAAGAATATTAATCAGGAAATTGTTGTTCCTTCATTGTGTCCTAATCCTTCTTCTAAGAAGGAGCGTCTGTTGCATAACTTGGACGGGGTCCGTGCCATGAAGTTTTACTTGCAGGCGACTAAAGAATTTAGTCAATCATCTTCATTATTTATTGTTTTTTCTGGAAAACGTAGGGACCAGAAAGCTACACCTCTTTCTTTTTGTCTGAAGAGTATCATCCGTCTGGCATATTAGACTGCTGGACAGCAGCCTCCTGAGAGAATTACGGCTCATTCCACTAAGGCTGTGGCTTCTTCATGGACATTTAAAAACAATGCTTCTGTTGAACAGATTTGCAAGGCTGCAACTTGGTCGTCTCTTCACACTTTTTCCAAATTTTCCAAATTTGATACTTTTGCCTCGTCTGAGGCTGTTTTTGGGAGAAAGGTTCTTCAAGCAGTGGTGCCTTCCGTTTAGGTTCCTGTCTTGTCCCTCCCTTTCATCCGTGTCCTATAGCTTTGGTATTGTATCCCATAAGTAAGGAGGAAATCCGTGGACTCGTCATATCTTGTAAAAGAAAAGGAAATTTATGCTTACCTCATAAATTTATTTCTTTTACGATATGACGAGACCACGGCCCACCCTGTCATTTCTAAGACAGGTATTTTCTTGTTTTTTGTTAAACTTCAGTCACCTCTGCACCTTTGGCTTTTCCTTTCTCTTCCTATCTTCGTTCGAATGACTGGAGTGGGAGGGAAGGGAGGAGCTATATATACAGCTCTGCTGTGGTGCTCTTTGCATCCTCCTGCTGACCAGGAGGCGTAATCCCATAAGTAAGGATGAAATCTGTGGACTCCTCATATCGTAAAAGAAATAAATTTATCAGGTAAGCATAAATTTCCTTTTTGTAACATGGCACATGCTCCTGTTAACCCGAATTAAAGTCAGGGCTACTTTTGTCGTCAGGATTAATCTGTTGTATCTTTATGCTTTTGCACACCCATGTGTTGCTAAATCATGCAACCTTAAAGGGATATGAAACACACACTTTTTTTTTCTTCATGATTCAGATATAGAACATGCAATTTTAAACAACTTTATAATTTACTCCTATTATCAATTTTTCTTCATTTTCTTGGTATCTTTATTTGAGAAAAAAACAGGAATGTAATCTTAAAGGGACAGTATACACTCATTTTCATATAACTGCATGTAATAGACACTACTATAAAGAATAAGATGCACAGATACTGATCTAAAAATCCAGTATAAAACTGTTTAAAAACTTACTTAGAAGCTGTCAGTTTGGCTCTGTTGAAAAGGTAGCTGGAAAGCCCACTGCGAGTGGCAAATAAGACACTCCCCCCTCCCCCTTCTTTTGCATATGAAAAGACCCTTTACGCAAACAGCAGCAAGCTTGAGAAGGTAGCTGACGGTATTCACATAAAACTTTGGGGCTTGGTTAAGAGTCTGAAAATCAGAGCACTGTTATTTAAAAATAAGCAAAACTATACATTTATTTTAAAATAAAACTTTATGGGCTATATAAATAGATCATCTACAAAACATTTATGTAAAGAAAAAATGAGTGTATAATGTCCCTTTAAGAGCCATCCCATCTTTAGTGGGTGGATCTCGTTGAGCTGGTCATTTGAAAAGTAGATCCCAACAAAAGTGTGGCCACCCCTGGTTTAGTATATATTAATTTTCTGTCGGTTAAATAATATTTAGCAACTGCCCTGTCTCTCCCACTTTCTGAATCTGTGCTTTATTTTTCAATAGAGAAAATACAAAGTGCAATGTAAGTTGTTAAAGATACACAGAAATATACAAATGTATGATACTAATTTGTTAAAGTAACACAGAAACTTTCAAAACATAATCAGAATTTGTAAAATCAATGTTGGATCGCAATGAATAAAAACTGAAAATGCAATGCTTAATAGTAATAAAACTGATGTTAAGGACACAATCTGAAGTGTAAAGTCATATAACATACAAAACGTTCCGAATATTCAGGGAAATTCATTTCCTTGAATATTTGGTGGATGCACTATTGATTACTGTATTTTAAAACTAAACCAATACTTGTCAGGGTGCCAGGAATCAGACTGAGACGAGAAGTGCAAAAATAATCACACCTTTATTAATAGCAAAAAATAATAAAAAGTCCACAAGTCAAATAACAAGCCAGGAATCAAAACCAGAACTGGTAGTCCGACGAGCCGAGTCAGGAGCCAAAGCGAATAGTGCGAAAACAGCAGAGTCAGGAACAAGCCAGGGATCAGGAACCAGGAAGGATGTCAGGCAGCCAGGTAATACACAGGAACTCTCACAAACAGGTCTCAGACAACGCAAAGGCAAAGCATACTGAACAGAGGCCCTTTAAATAATAAGTGATGACATCACAATTCTGAGACTGCATCCTGTCTCACATGGATGATGCACAGCAGTTTGGCCATAAAAGGAAGTGCAGGAATTGAGCAGCATCCCCCACAATGCACCATAGTCAGGAAGAGAGGTGAGTAAAATGGCTGCCAGCAGCACATGGCAAACACAACAGGGAAAAAACCCTGACAATACTGCATTTTCGCTAAACATTTTACATTTGTTTTCGTTAAAACAGTTGTAATATGTTTCAAAGCTACAGGTGAAAAGTTCACCTGTAGCTACAATACTTACCTTAATGTGCTATGGAGCGCGTTCTTAGGTAAGTATTAAATCTCAAAAAAAAAAAAAAAATGAAACTAAAACAAATTCACGTTACTAGAAATTGTAACAAAACTCTCATATCATGCAGTGCACTTGGTTTGTCTCTTCTTTACATGCATAATTGAGAGAGATCTCACAGTTGTGAAGAGTTCCACACTTTTTTTCATTAAGCCTTCCATTAGTTCAGCACCTGTGAAGTCTGCACTACAATTTCTTTCAAGAAGGGGGATCTTTGATCATCGGGCCCTTAATGAATATGCTCTATAAACTGTTCTGCATCCCTTCTGAACTACACTTAAGGAACAAAACTAAGCTTCATTCTAGCCCAAATTTATAGTATGCATATAAAAGGTCCCTGTTTAAACATGGTTTGAAGAAAAGAAAACAATCGCACTGAAGGATAAGGATTACATATTGTGGAAAGAAACAAAAAAATGCTTAGCTAAACAGATCTAAATAGAGCAACAACCATATATTTAATTATTAATTCAGAATGTACTCTTTTGCCTGCTGTGGAGAACTGCTGCAGTCAGCAGGAAAAAAAAATGAGTGTGTGTGCGTTTATATGTATGTGTGTCTGTGTATGTATATGTGTGTAATTATATACACACACATCTGTGTCATCACTACACAAACTCTCAAGGAAACAAGTAGTGGAATGGAGTTAGAGGTTTTTATAGTTAATAAAGGTTGTTCCAATCTAAAACAATTTTATTTATTGCTTGCAAATAAATGCTCTATCTCAACTTAGATGGACTAATTTTTTTAAATGTGAATATGTCAATAAATTAAAGCAAGCTTTCCTATTGTACAGTGTAACGATGTTAGCGTTGTTACAAAACAACAGTTTGGGATGAGGCAGATTTTCAAAGTTTAGGGATAGAAGTAAATATTTTTTCCTTGTTAAAGAGAGTCTACTCAAGAATACTTATTGTTTAAAAAGACAGCTAATGCCTTTTTCCTTCTTAATATGGGAAGAGTGCACAGCTGCATTCCTTACTTGTGGGAATACTGAACCTTGCCACCAGGAGAAGGCAAAGTCACCCAAGCCAAAGGCTTAAATACCTCCCCTACTTCCTCATAACCCCAGCCATTCTTTTCCTTTCGTCACAGGAGGTTGGCAGAGAAGTGTTAGATTTCGGAGTAGTCTCTTATGGAGGGTAGTACTCTTCGAGATGGGACTGGAGTTTTAAGTAGTCCTGTCAGCCTCTCAGTGAGAGCATGGATGACAATTAGAGCCTGGAGATGCAGGGAGAGAGTCTTTCTGCAAAACCATCCCGACTCGTATTAACAGCTCCATAAGCAATCAGCGCTACTATCTGTCACACTTGAAGGACCGTGTTACTGTTCTACGGCATAGATTCTGATAAGATCACTTTATGTTTTATACAAGTATGATGATGCAAGAAGACAGGGTCACAGTGTGACTCCTTTCATCTGTATAGAATCAAGGGTTAATATCTCCTGAGGGGGATTATTGAACAGTGTGGAATAAAATATGGTTGATTTCTCTTGTTAAGTGTAGTCAGTCCACGGGTCATCCATTACTTATGGAATATATCTCTTCCTAACAGGAAGCTGCAAGAGGATCACCCAAGCAGAGCTGCTATATAGCTCCTCCCCTCACATGTCATATTCAGTCATTCTCTTGCAGCCTAACTAAAGATAGGTCGCTGTGAGAGGTCTGTGGTGTTTTTTAACTTAGTTTATTTCTTCAATCAAAAGTTTGTTATTTTAAATGGCACCGGAGTGTGCTGTTTGTTCTCAGGCAGTATTAGAAGAAGAATCTGCCTGCGTTTTCTATGATCTTAGCAGATGTAACTAAGATCCACTGGCTGTTCTCATCTGAGGAGTGAGGTAACTTCAGAAAAGGGGAATAGCATGCAGGACCCCCCTGCAAATGAGGTATGTGCAGTAAATTATTTTTCTGAGGAATGGAATTGACTGAGAAAATACTGCTGATACCAATGTAACGTAAGTTCAGCCTTAAATGCAGTGATAGCGACTGGTATTAGGCTGATGAGTGTGTGTACACTGAATGTATTTTTCTAAGGAATGGAATTGACTCTGAAAATACTGTTAATACTGAAATAATGTATGAGCCTTAACTGCAGTAAAAGCGACTGGTAGCAGGCTTATTAATAACACTTCATTACTTTTAAAATGTATGTTTAAAACGTTTACTGGCATGTTAATCGTTTTTTGTGAGGTGATAAAACTTATTGGGGCATGATTTTTAACACATGGCCATCTTTGTTTTCTGCATAGAAACAGTTATCTGAGCTTCCCCACTGTTGTATTATGAGTGGGAGGGGCCTATTTTAGCGCTTTTTTGCGCAGTAAAAATTCAGTCACAATCTGTCTACTTCATCCTCCATGATCCAGATCGTCTCTAGAAAGCTCAGGGGTCTTCAAAATTCATTTTGAGGGAGGTAATCAGTCACAGCAGACCTGTGACAGTGTGTTTTGACTGTGATAAAAACGTTAATTATTAAATTGTTATCCGTTTTTGGGTATAAAGGGGTTAATCATCCATTTGCTGGTGGGTGCAATCCTTTGCTAACTTAATACATTTCCTGTAAAAAATTGGTTGCTATAACTATTTTGGTTCATTGTTATTTCAACTGTGACAGCTTTTTGTGCTTCTTAAAGGCACAGTAGCGTTTTTTTATATTGCTTGTAAATTTATTTAGAAAAGTATTTCCAAGCTTGCTAGTCTCATTGCTAGTCTGTTTAAACATGTCTGACACAGATGAATCTCTTTGTTCACTATGTTTAAAGGCCAATGTGGAGCCCAATAGAAATTTGTGTACTAATTGCATTGATGTTACTTTAAATAAAAGTCAATCTTTACATGTAAAGAAATTATCACCAGACAACGAGGGGGAAGTTATGCCGACTAACTCTCCTCACGTGTCAGTACCTTCGCCTCCCGCTCAGGAGGTGCGTGATTTTGTGGCGCCAAGTACATCAGGAAGGCCCTTACAAATCACTTTGCAAGACATGGCTACTGTTATGACAGAAGTATTATCTAAATTGCCAGAATTAAGAGGCAAGCGCGATAGCTCTGGGTTAAGGACAGAGCGCGCGGATGAGGTGAGAGCCATGTCAGATACTGCGTCACAGTTTGCAGAACATGAAGACGGAGAGCTTCATTCTGTGGGTGACGGATCTGATCCAGGGAGACTGGATTCAGAGATTTCTAATTTTAAATTTAAGCTTGAGAACCTCCGCATATTGCTAGGGGAGGTATTAGCGGCTCTGAATGATTGTAACACGGTTGCAATTCCAGAAAAATTATGTAGGTTGGATAGATACTATGCGGTACCGGTCTGTACTGACGTGTTTCCTATACCTAAAAGGCTTACAGAGATTATTAGCAAGGAGTGGGATAGACCTGGTGTGCCTTTTTCCCCTCCTCCCATATTTAGGAAAATGTTTCCTATAGACGCCACCACACGAGACTTATGGCAGACGGTCCCTAAGGTGGAGGGAGCAGTTTCTACTTTAGCTAAGCGTACCACTATCCCGGTGGAGGATAGTTGTGCCTTTTCAGATCCAATGGATAAGAAATTAGAGGGTTACCTTAAGAAAATGTTTGTTCAACAAGGTTTTATCTTACAGCCCCTTGTATGCATTGCGCCTGTCACTGCTGCGGCTGCATTCTGGTTTGAGTCTCTGGAAGAGGCCATTCGCACAGCTCCATTGGATGAAATTATGAACAAGCTTAAAGCACTTAAGCTAGCTAACGCATTTGTTTCTGATGCCGTCGTACATTTAACCAAACTTACGGCTAAGAACTCCGGATTTGCCATCCAAGCGCGCAGAGCGCTATGGCTTAAATCCTGGTCAGCTGACGTGACTTCTAAATCTAAATTGCTTAATATTCCTTTCAAAGGGCAGACCTTATTCGGGCCCGGCTTGAAAGAAATTATAGCTGACATTACGGGAGGTAAGGGCCATGCTCTACCTCAGGACAGGGCCAAATCAAAGGCCAAACAGTCTAATTTTCGTGCCTTTCGTAACTTCAAGGCAGGAGCAGCATCAACTTCCTCCGCTCCAAAACAGGAAGGAGCTGTTGCTCGTTACAGACAGGGCTGGAAAGTTAACCAGTCCTGGAACAAGGGCAAGCAGGCCAAGAAACCTGCTGCTGCCCCTAAGACAGCATGAAGAGAGGGCCCCCTATCCGGAAACGGATCTAGTGGGGGGCAGACTTTCTCTCTTCGCCCAGGCTTGGGCAAGAGATGTCCAGGATCCCTGGGCGTTTGAGATCATATCTCAGGGATATCTCCTGGACTTCAAAACTTCTCCTCCACAAGGGAGATTTCATCTTTCAAGGTTATCAGCAAACCAAATAAAGAAAGAGGCGTTTCTACGCTGTGTACAAGACCTCTTACTAATGGGGGTGATCCACCCAGTTCCGCGGACGGAACACGGGCAAGGATTCTATTCAAATCTATTTGTGGTTCCCAAGAAAGAGGGAACCTTCAGACCAATCTTGGACTTAAAAATCCTAAACCAATTCCTAAGAGTTCCATCATTCAAAATGGAAACTATTCGAACCATCCTTCCCATGATCCAAGAGGGTCAGTACATGACCACAGTGGACTTAAAGGATGCCTACCTTCACATACCGATTCACAAGGATCATTATCGGTACCTAAGATTTGCTTTCCTAGACAGGCATTACCAGTTTGTAGCTCTTCCCTTCGGATTAGCTACGGCTCCAAGAATCTTTACAAAAGTTCTGGGCTCACTTCTGGCGGTACTAAGACTGCGAGGCATAGCGGTGACTCCGTACCTAGACGACATTCTGATACAAGCGTCAAGTTTTCAAACTGCCAAGTCTCATACAGAGATAGTTCTGGCATTTCTGAGGTCGCATGGGTGGAAGGTGAACGTGGAAAAGAGTTCTCTATTACCACTTACAAGGGTTCCCTTTCTAGGGACTCTTATAGATTCTGTAGAGATGAAAATTTACCTGACGGAGGCCAGGTTATCAAAACTTCTAAATGCTTGCCTTGTCCTTCATTCCATTCCACACCCGTCAGTAGCTCAGTGCATGGAAGTAATCGGCTTAATGGTAGCGGCAATGGACATAGTACCATTTGCGCGCCTGCATCTCAGATCGCTGCAATTGTGCATGCTAAGTCAGTGGAATGGGGATTACTCAGATTTGTCCCCCCTGCTAAATCTGGATCAAGAGACCAGAGATTCTCTTCTATGGTGGCTTTCTCGGCCACATCTGTCCAAGGGGATGACCTTTCGCAGGCCAGATTGGACGATCGTAACAACAGACGCCAGCCTTCTAGGCTGGGGCGCAGTCTGGAACTCCCTGAAGGCTCAGGGACTATGGACTCAGGAGGAGAAACTCCTCCCAATAAATATTCTGGAATTAAGAGCAATATTCAATGCTCTCCTAGCTTGGCCTCAGTTAGCAACTCTGAGGTTCATCAGATTTCAGTCGGACAACATCACGACTGTGGCTTACATCAACCATCAAGGGGGAACCAGAAGTTCCCTAGCGATGTTGTTAGTCTCAAAGATAATTCGCTGGTCAGAGTCTCACTCTTGCCACCTGTCAGCGATTTACATCCCAGGCGTGGAGAACTGGGAGGCGGATTTTCTAAGTCGCCAGACTTTTCATCCGGGGGAGTGGGAACTTCATCCGGAGGTCTTTGCTCAACTGATTCATCGTTGGGGCAAACCAGATCTGGATCTCATGGCGTCTCGCCAGAACGCCAAGCTTCCTTGTTACGGATCCAGGTCCAGGGACCCGGGAGCGGTGCTGATAGATGCTCTGACAGCCCCTTGGGTCTTCAACATGGCTTATGTGTTTCCACCATTTCCGATGCTTCCTCGTTTGATTGCAAAGATCAAACAGGAGAGAGCTTTGGTGATTCTGATAGCGCCTGCGTGGCCACGCAGGACCTGGTATGCAGACCTAGTGGACATGTCGTCCTGCCCACCGTGGTCTCTGCCTCTGAGACAGGACCTTCTAATTCAGGGTCCTTTCAACCATCCAAATCTAATTTCTCTGAGGCTGACTGCATGGAGATTGAACGCTTGATTCTATCAAAGCGTGGCTTCTCGGAGTCGGTTATTGATACCTTAATACAGGCTAGGAAGCCTGTTACCAGAAGAATTTACCATAAGATATGGCGTAAATATTTATATTGGTGCGAATCCAAGAGTTACTCATGGAGTAAGGTTAGGATTCCTAGGATATTGTCTTTTCTACAAGAGGGTTTAGAAAAGGGCTTATCTGCTAGTTCGTTAAAGGGACAGATTTCTGCTCTGTCTATTCTTCTACACAAACGTCTGGCAGAAGTTCCAGACGTTCAGGCTTTAGCTAGGATTAAGCCTGTTTTTAAGACTGTTGCTCCGCCGTGGAGCTTAAACTTAGTTCTTAACGTTCTTCAAGGCGTTCCATTTGAACCCCTTCATTCCATTGATATCAAGCTGTTATCCTGGAAGGTTCTGTTTTTGATGGCTATTTCCTCGGCTCGAAGAGTCTCTGAGTTATCTGCCTTACATTGTGATTCTCCTTATCTGATTTTTCATTCAGACAAGGTAGTTCTGCGTACTAAACCTGGGTTCTTACCTGAGGTAGTTACTAACAGGAATATCAATCAAGAGATTGTTGTTCCATCACTGTGTCCTAACCCTTCTTCAAAGAAGGAACGACTTTTGCATAATCTGGACGTAGTCCGTGCCCTGAAGTTCTATTTGCAGGCAACTAAAGATTTTCGTCAAACTTCTTCCCTGTTTGTCGTTTACTCTGGACAGAGAAGAGGTCAAAAGGCTTTGGCTACCTCTCTCTCTTTTTGGCTTCGTAGCATAATACGTTTAGCCTATGAGACTGCTGGACAGCGGCCTCCTGAAAGGATTACAGCTCATTCTACTAGAGCTGTGGCTTCCACCTGGGCCTTTAAAAATGAGGCCTCTGTTGAACAGATTTGCAAGGCTGCAACTTGGTCTTCACTTCACACTTTTTCAAAATTTTACAAATTTGACACTTTTGCTTCTTCGGAGGCTATTTTTGGGAGAAAGGTGCTTCAGGCAGGGGTTCCTTCTGTTTAAGGTTCCTGCCTTGTCCCTCCCTTCATCCGTGTACTTTAGCTTTGGTATTGGTATTCCATAAGTAATGGATGACCCGTGGACTGACTACACTTAACAAGAGAAAACATAATTTATGCTTACCTGATAAATTTATTTCTCTTGTAGTGTAGTCAGTCCACGGCCCGCCCTGTCTTTAAGGCAGATCTAAATTTTAATTAAACTCCAGTCACCACTGCACCCTATGGTTTCTCCTTTCTCGTCTGGTTTTGGTCGAATGACTGAATATGACATGTGAGGGGAGGAGCTATATAGCAGCTCTGCTTGGGTGATCCTCTTGCAGCTTCCTGTTAGGAAGAGATATATTCCATAAGTAATGGATGACCCGTGGACTGACTACACTACAAGAGAAATAAATTTATCAGGTAAGCATAAATTATGTTTTTTCTTATAGAGGGTTAATCTGTCCCTTGTGGTGCAATATTAGGCTACAGTATAAGAAGGATATATGCTAAAATTGTAAGCGTTATAGCATTTTGAAGCAGATTTGAAAAGATTGTGTGCTTTTTTACTTCTTAAAGGCGCAGTACCGTTTTTCAAAATTGGTGTTTTTTTCAATAAAGTGTTTTCAAGACTTTTTGTGGTTATTACTAGCCTGTTCAACATGTCTGACATTGAGGAAAGTCAATGCTCTATGTGTTTAGAAGCCATTGTGGAACCCCCACTTACATTGTGTCCCTCTTGTACTGAAAGGGCCTTACACTGCAAATAACATATTTTAGGTGATAAAATGTCTAAAGATGATTCTCAGTCTGAAGAAAATCAGGTTATGCCATCCAATTCTCCCCAAGTGTCACAACCTTTAACGGCCACTCAAGCTTTGCGAAGTCCTTCTAGTGCGTCTAATTCTTTTACTCTGCAAGATATGGCTGCAGTTATGTCTACTACCCTTACAGACGTATTATCTAAACTGCCAGGTTTACAGGGTAAGCGCAGTAGGTCCGGTATTAAGTTAAATACTGAGCCCTCTGATGCTTTATTGGCCATTTCTGATGTACCCTCAGTGTTTTGATTTGGGGGTCGGGGAATTGCTGTCTGAGGGAGAGCTTTCAGATTCAGGAAATGTTACCTCAGACAGATTCGGACGTGATGTCCTTTAAATTTAAGCTTGAACACCTCCGCCTGTTACTCCAGGAGGTTTTAGCGACTCTGGATGATTGTGACCCTATTGTGATACCACCAGAGAAATTGTGTAAGATGGATAAATATCTAGAGGTACCTACTTACACATGTTTTTCCAGTCCCTAAAAGAATTTCGGACATTGTTACAAAGAAATGGGATAGACCTGGCATTCCGTTCTCTCCCCCTCCTAATTTCTCTTACTTGGTGTATCCAGTCCACGGTTTCATCCTTACTTGTGGGATATTCTCAATCCCTACAGGAAGTGGCAAAGAGAGCACACAGCAAAGCTGTCCATATAGCTCCCCTCAGGCTCCGCCCCCCCAGTCATTCTCTTTGCCGCTCTAACAAGTAGCCTTTCCACGGGAGGGTAAAGAGTATGTGGTGTTAGATTTGTAGTTTTTATTTCTTCAATCAAGAGTTTGTTATTTTAAAACAGTGCCGGCTTGTACTATTTACTCTGAGGCAGAAAGTGATGAAGATTTCTGCTGAGAGGAAAAAGATTTTAGCATGTTGTAACTAAAATACACTGCTGTTCCCACACAGGACTGTTGAGTACCGGAGAACTTCAGTTGGGGGGAACAGTTTGCAGGCTTAACTGCTTAAGGTATGCTCAGTCATTTTTTCTAACAAGACCCGGTAATGCTAGAAGACTGATAGAAATCCCCAGGGGGGAAGGTAAGCCATTTTCTGAGATGCAGTATAAAAGGATGGCTTCAGTTAAGGGCTTAAATACTGGTAGACACTGTGATGGGCTAAATCGATTACTTTATTAGGGTAATCTTATATTTGTTCAAGTGTTTTAGACGTTGGGAACACTTTTGGGGTTTTTATTACGCCTGGCATATTGTAAGACACCTAAACTGACTCAGGAAGGCCCCATAACTCCTGAATGAAGAGGGAGGGAGCCTCATTTTCGCGCCTCAGTTGCGCAGTTGTTTTGCAAGGCAGCTTCATGCAGCTTCACGTGTAGAGTCCTGAGAGTGCAGGAGGACTTCAGGGAGGCTTATATTCTTCTACAAATAACCCAAAAGGAAGGTAGGGCCACAGCAAAGACTGTGGCACCGTGCTGTAGTGTGTTAAACCGGTAGTTTACTTCAATGGCTCCGGTTTGGGCAATAAGGGGTTAATTAATTTAAAAATTTGCGTGCAATCATTTCAAAGCATTGGGATCATGTGGTGAAAATTTCATAAACATCAGATGTTTTTTGGTGATTTGGTAAAAAAGTGTGTGCTTTTTATTATTTAAAGATAGACCTTGTTCTTTATGTTTAAAAGCCATGGCGGTACCCCCATTGCATTTGTGTTTAAAGTGTGCTAAAACATCTAAGCATTTTAAAGACCATGCAGTGACACTTAAAAATGTAGCCCAAGATGATTCTTTAACGGAAGGTAATGAGGATAGTCCTTCTTTCTCTCCCCATGTGTCGACACCAGTTACGCCCGCGCAAGCGATGCCTAGTACCTCTCGCGCATTGGCCCCTATTACCTTACAACAATTAGCAGCAGTAATGGATAATTCTCTTGCAGCATTTTTATCCAAACTGCCAGTTTTTCAAAAAAAGCGCGATAGCTCAGTTTTAAATATGAGGATGAGCAATCAGAAGCTTTGGATGAGTTATCTGTAGTACCCTCACAACACTCAAAGTTAGCAGTGAGGGACGGTCTGTCTGAAGGATACATTTCTGACACAGGAAAAGTTTCTCAGCGGGCAGAGTCAGATTCCTTAGCGTTTAAATTCAAGCTGGAACACCTCCGTGTCCTGCTTAAGGAGGTTTTAGCTACGCTGGATGATTGTGACCCCATGGTGGTCCCAGAAAAATTGTGTAAAATGGACAGGTTTTTAGAGGTCCCTGTATACACTGAGGCATTTCCGATCCCAAAGAGGGTGGCGGATATTGTGACTAGGGAGTGGGAGAGACCAGGTGTACCCTTTGTTTCCCCCCTATCTTTAAGAAAATGTTCCCCATAAACGACCCCAGGCGGGACGCGTGGCAGACGGTCCCTAAGGTAGAGGGAGCTGTTTCAACACTTGCTAAGCGTACAACTATACCAATAGAGGACAGTTGTGCTTTTAAAGATCCTATGGATAAAAAATTGGAAGGATTGCTGAAGAAAATTTTTGTTCAGCAAGGTTTTCTGCTTCAACCAATTGCCTGCATTATTCCGGTAACTACTGCAGCGGCATTTTGGTTTGAGGCTCTGGAGGAGTCGCTCCAGAGACAGACTTCAAACAACGAGGTGATGGATAGAATTCATGCTTTGAAGCTGGCTAATTATTTTATCACTGATGCCGCTTTCCAATTAGCAAAGTTAGCGGCTCTTCGGCCATCATGGCGCGAAGAGCGCTTTGGCTCAAATCGTGGTCGGCGGATGTGTCGTCCAAAACGAAACTTAAATATTCCTTTCAAGGGGAAAACCCTATTCGGCCCAGAGTTGAACGAAATTATTTCGGATATCACTGGGGAAAGGGCCATGCCCTTCCACAAGATAGGCCGTTTAAGGCCAAAAACAAGGCTAATTTTCGCTCCTTTCGCAACTTCAGGAGCGGACCTGCTGCAACCTCTGCTGCCGCAAAGCAAGATAACGCTTCACAGCCCAAAGCAACCTGGAATCCCTTGCAGGGCTGGAATAAGGGTAAACAGGCCAAGAAGCCTGCTCCTGCTACCAAGACAGCATGAAGGGGTAGCCCCCGATCCGGGATCGGATCTAGTAGGGGGCAGACTTTCTCTCTTTGCTCAGGCTTGGGCAAGAGATGTTCCAGATCCCTGGGCTTTAGAAATAGTTGCTCAGGGGTACCTTCTAGAATTCAAGGATTCTCCCCCAAGGGGAAGGTTCCACATTTCTTGTTTGTCTTCAGACCAAACAAAGAAACAGGCGTTCTTACGCTGTGTAGAAGATCTTCTAAAAATGGGAGTGATACACCCAGTTCCAATTGCAGAACAAGGACTGGGCTTTTACTCAAACCTGTTTGTAGTTCCCAAAAAGGAAGGAACTTTCAGGCCAATCCTGGATCTAAAAATTCTAAACAAATTCCTCAGAGTTCCGTCTTTCAAGATGGAAACCATTTGGACAATCTTGCCGATGATCCAGGAAGGTCAATATATGACTACCGTGGATCTAAAGGATGCGTAGCTACATATTCCTATCCACAAAGATCACCATCAGTTCCTAAGGTTCGCCTTTCTGCGCAAACATTACCAGTTCGTGGCCCTTCCTTTCTGGTTGGCCACCACTCCCAGAATTTTCACAAAGGTGCTAGGGTCCCTTCTGGCGGTACTAAGACCTCGGGGCTTTGCAGTAGCACCTTACCTAGACGACATCTTAATACAAGCGTCGTCTTTTCACAGAGCCAAGGCTTATACGGACATTGTCCTGGCCTTTCTAAGGTCTCACGGGTGGAAGGTGAACGTAGAAAAGAGTTCTCTGTCCCCGCTCACAATGGTTCCCTTCCTGGGAACACTAATAGACTCGGTAGAAATGAAAATCTTTCTGACAGAGGTCAGGAAGTCAAAACTGTTGAATACTTGCCGAGTTCTTCATTCCATTCCTCTGCCTTCTGTGGCTCAGTGCATGGAGATAATCGGTTTAATGGTTGCGGCAATGGGCGTAGTCCCCTTTGCCCGAATTCATCTCAGACCACTGCAACTGTGCATGCTCAAACAGTGGAATGGGGATTATGCAGATTTGTCTCCTCAAATACAAATGGACCAGAAAACCAGAGACTCTCTTCTCTGGTGGTTGTCTCAGGAGCACCTGTCTCAGGGAATGAGTTTCCGCAGACTGGAGTGGATCATTGTCACGACCGATGCCAGTCTGTTAGGCTGGGGTGCGGTCTGGGACTCCCTGAAAGCTCAGGGTCTATGGTCTCGGGAAGAATCTCTTCTCCCGATAAACATTTTAGAACTGAGAGCGATATTCAATACGCTCCAGGCGTGGCCTCAACTAGCGGAGGCCAAATTCATCAGATTTCAGTCGGACAACATCACGACTGTAGCGTACCTCAATCATCAGGGAGGAACAAAGAGTTCCCTAGCGATGAAGGAAGTATCCAAGATCATCAAATGGGCGGAGGATCACTCCTGCCATCTATCTGCAATTCACATCCCAGGGGGACAACTGGGAGGCGGATTTTCTAAGTCGTCAGACTTTCCATCCGGGGGAGTGGGAACTCCACCTGGAGGTTTTTGCTCAGCTGACCCAGCTATGGGGCATTCCAGAATTGGATCTGATGGCGTCCCGTCAGAACTCAAAACTTCCCCTTTACGGATCCAGATCCAGGGATCCCAAGGCGGCATTGATAGATGCATTAATAGCGCCTTGGTCATTCAGTCTAGCTTATGTCTTTCCACCGTTTCCTCTTCTCCCTCGGCTAGTAGCCAGAATCAAACAGGAGAAGGCTTCGGTAATTTTTATAGCACCTGCGTGGCCACGCAGGACTTGGTATGCAGACCTAGTGGACATGTCATCGGTCCAACCATGGAAACTGCCATTGAGGCAGGATTTTCTAATTCAAGGTCCTTTCAAGCATCCAAATCTAGTTTCTCTGCAACTGACTGCTTGGAGATTGAACGCTTAATCCTAGCTAAGCGTGATTTCTCAGAATCAGTTATAGATACTCTGATACAGGCCAGAAAGCCTGTCACCAGGAAAATTTACCATAAGATATGGCGAAAATATCTTTGTTGGTGTGAATCCAAGGGTTACTCGTGGAGTAAGGTTAGGATTCCAAGGATATTGTCTTTTCTCCAAGAAGGATTGGAGAAAGGTCTGTCAGCTAGTTCCTTAAAGGGACAGATATCTGCTCTGTCTATCCTGTTACATAAGCGTCTGGCAGCTGTACCAGACGTTCAGGTGTTTGCACAGGCCCTAGTTAGAATCAAGCCTGTTTACAAGCCTGTGGCTCCTCCATGGAGTCTAAATTTAGTTCTCTCAGTTCTTCAAGGGGTTCCGTTTGAACCTTTGCATTCTATAGATATTAAGTTATTATCTTGGAAAGTTTTGTTTTTAGTAGCCATTTCTTCTGCTCGAAGAGTTTCTGAATTGTCTGCTTTGCAGTGTAATTCACCCTATCTAGTGTTCCATGCAGATAAGGTTGTTTTGGTACCAAACCTGGTTTCCTTCCAAAAGTGGTTTCTAATAAGAATATTAACCAGGAAATCATTGTTCCTTCTCTGTGTCCTAATCCAGTTTCTAAGAAGGAACGACTTTTACACAATCTTGACGTGGTTCGTGCTTTGAAATTCTATCTAAAAGCAACTAAAGATTTCAGACAAACATTATCCTTGTTTGTTGTCTATTCTGGTAAGAGGAGAGGTCAGAAAGCGACTGCTACCTCTCTTTCCTTCTGGCTGAAAAGCATCATCCGATTGGCTTATGAGACTGCTGGACAGCAGCCTCCTGAACTAATTACAGCTCATTCCACCAGAGCTGTGGCTTCCACATGGGCTTTCAAGAATGAGGCTTCTGTTGAACAGATTTGTAAGGCAGCGACTTGGTCTTCACTGCATACATTCGCCAAATTTTACAAATTCGATACTTTTGCTTCTTCGGAGGCTATTTTTGGGAGAAAGGTTTTACAAGCAGTGGTGCCTTCCGTTTAGGTTACCTGACTTGTTCCCTCCCTTCATCCGTGTCCTAAAGCTTTGGTATTGGTATCCCACAAGTAAGGATGAAACCGTGGACTGGATACACCAAGTAAGAGAAAACAGAATTAATGCTTACCTGATAAATTACTTTCTCTTACGGTGTATCCAGTCCACGGCCCGCCCTGATAATTCGGTCAGGTTCAAATTTAATTTTTAAAATAACTACAGTCACCACTGCACCCTATGGTTTTCCTTTTTCTCCTAACCGTCGGTCGAATGACTGGGGGGGCGGAGCCTGAGGGGAGCTATATGGACAGCTTTGCTGTGTGCTCTCGTTGCCACTTCCTGTAGGGATTGAGAATATCCCACAAGTACGGATGAAACCGTGGACTGGATACACCGTAAGAGAAAGTAATTTATCAGGTAAGCATACATTCTGTTTTTAAGAAAATGTTTCCCATATCTGACACCATTCGGGATTCTTGGCAAACGGTCCCTAAGGTGGAGGGAGCTATTTCTACCCTAGCTAAGCGTACAACTATACCTATGGAGGACACTTGTGCTTTCAAAGATCCTATGGATAAAAAATTAGAGGGTCTTCTAAAGAAATTGTTTATTCATCAGGGTTTTCTTCTACAACCTATAGCTTGCATTGTTCCAGTTACTACTGCAGCAGCTTTTTGGGTCGAGGCTCTAGAGGAGTCTCTTAAGGTTGAGACCCCATTAGATGATATTTTGGATAGAATTAAGGCTCTCAAACTGGCTAATTCTTTTATTACAGATGCCGCTTTTCAAATGGCTAAATTAGCGGCGAAAAATGCAGGTTTTTCCATTTTAGCGCGTAGAGCGTTATGGCTTAAATCTTGGTCTGCTGATGTGTCATCAAAATCTAAGCTTTTAGCTATTCCTTTTAAAGGTAAGACCCTATTCGGGCCTGAATTGAAGGAAATAATTTCTGACATTACTGGAGGTAAAGGTCATGCCCTGCCTCAGGATAAGACTGTTAAGATGAGGGCTAAACAAAATAATTTTCGTTCTTTTCGAAACTTTAAAGGAGGACCCTCTACTTCCTCTTCCATCACAAAGCAGGAGGGGAATTTTGCTCAATCAAAGTCAGTCTGGAGACCTAACCAGGCCTGGAATAAAGGTAAACAAGCCAAGTAGCCGGCTGCTGCTACGAAGACAGCATGAAGGGGCAGCCCCCATTCCGGGACCGTGTTTAGTAGGGGGCAGACTTTCTCTCTTCGCTCAGGCTTGGGCAAGGGATGTTCAGGATCCCTGGGCATTAGAAATTGTGACCCAGGGGTATCAGCTGAAATTCAAGGATTTTCTCCCAAGAGGGAGATTTCATCTTTCACGTTTGTTTGTAGACCAGACTAAAAGAGAGGCGTTCTTACGCTGTGTAAAAGATCTCTATACCATGGGAGTAATTTGCCCAGTTCCAAAACTAGGACAGGGGTTTTACTTAAATATGTTCATGGTTCCCAAAAAAGAGGGAACTTTCAGACTGATTTTAGATCTCAAATGCCTAAACAAATTTCTCAGAGTCCCATCGTTCAAAATGGAGACTATGCGAACAATTTTGCCAATGATCCAGGAGGGTCAATATATGACCACCGTGGACCTGAAGGATGCATATCTTCACATTCCTATCCACAAGGATCATCATCAGTTTCTAAGGTTCGCCTTTCTGGATGAACACTATCAGTTTGTGGCCCTTCCTTTCGGGTTGGCCACAGCTCCCAGAATCTTCACAAAGGTGCTAGGGTCCCTTCTGGCGGTTCTCAGTCCGCCGGTCATAGCAGTTGCACCCTATCTGGACGATATTTTGATCCAGGCGTCAACTTATAATCTGACCAAATCTCACACGGACATTGTGTTGGCATTTCTAAGAACTCACGGTTGGAAAGTGAATATAGAAAAGAGTTCACTAGTTCCACTAACAAGGGTTCCATTCTTGGGAACTCTGATAGATTCGGTAGACATGAAAATATTTCTGACGGAGGTCAGAAAGTCAAAGATTCTAAATACTTGGCGAGCACTTCAGTCCATTCCTCGGCCATCAGTGGCTCAGTGTATGGAGGTCATTGGATTAATGGTAACGGCAATGGACATCGTTCCGTTTGCACGCATTCATCTCAGACCACTGCAGCTGTGCATGCTCAGACAGTGGAATGGGGATTATGCGAATTTATCTCCTCGGATAAATCTGGATCAAGAGACCAGAGACTCTCTTCTTTGGTGGTTGTCACAGGATCATCTGTCCCAGGGAATATGCTTCCGCAGGCCAGCATGGGTAATAGTGACGACGGACGCCAGCCTCTTAGGCTAAGGTGCAGTCTGGAATTCCCTGAAGGCTAAGGGTGTGTGGACTCAGGAGGAATCTCTACTACCAATCAATATTCTGGAACTGAGAGCAATGTTCAACGCGCTTCAGGCGTGGCCTCAGTTGACTTTGGCCAAATTCATAAGATTCCAGTCGTGATATTGTCCGACTGTAGCATATATCAATCATCAAGGGGGAACAAGGAGTTATCTAGCGATGATAGAGGTTTCAAAGATAATCCGATGGGCGGAGGCTCACTCTTGCCATGTATCATCAATCTATATCCCAGGAGTAGAGAACTGGGAAGCGGATTTTCTAAGTCATCAGACTTTTCATCCAGGGGAGTGGGAGCTCCATCCGGAGGTGTTTGCATCATTGATTCATCAATGGGGCACACCGGAATTGGATCTGATGGCATCTCGTCAGAATGCCAAACTTCCTTGTTACGGGTCCAGGTCAAGGGATCCCCAAGCTGTACTGATAGATGCTCTAGCAGTACCTTGGTCGTTCAACCTGGCTTATGTGTTTCCACCATTTCTTCTCCTACCTCGTGTGATTGCAAGAATCAAACAGGTGAGAGCTTCGGTAATCCTAATAGCGCCTGCATGGCCACGCAGGACTTGGTATGCGGATCTAGTGGACATGTCCTCTCTGCCACCGTGGAAACTTCCGTTGAGACAGGACCTTCTCATTCAAGGTCCGTTCCAACATCCAAATCTAAATTCTCTGCAGCTGACTGCCTGGAGATTGAACGCTTGATCTTATCTAAGCGGGGATTCTCCGAGTCGGTCATTGATACTTTGATTCAGGCTTGCAAGCCTGCCACTAGAAAGATTTACTATAAGATATAGAGTAAATATCTTTATTGGTGTGAATCCAAGGGCTACTCATGGAGTAGGGTTAGGATTCCTAGGATTTTGTCCTTTCTCCAAGAAGGATTGGAGAAGGGATTATCAGCTAGTTTCTTAAAGGGACAAATTTCTGCTTTGTCAATTCTACTACACAAGCGTCTGGCGGATGTCCCAGACGTTCAGTCTTTTTGTCAAACTTTAATCGGAATCAAGCCTGTATTTAAACCTATTGCTCCGCCATGGAGTTTGAATTTAGTTCTCAATGTCTTCAAGGGGTTCCGTTTGAACCCATGCATTCCATAGATATTAAGCTTTTATCTTGGAAAGTTTTGTTTTTAGTTGCTATCTCTTCTGCTCGAAGAGTTTCTGAGCTTTCTGCGCTACAATGTGATTCGCCTTATCTTATATTCCATTCTGATAAGGTGGTTTTGCGTACTAAACCTGGATTCCTTCCTAAAGTTGTTTCAAATAAGAATATTAATCAGGAAATTGTTGTTCCTTTGTGTCCTAATCCTTCTAAGAAGCAGCGTCTGTTACTTAACTTGGACGTGGTTTGGGCTTTGAAGTTGTACTTACAAGCGACCAAGGATTTCCGTCAAACATCTTCTTTATTTGTTGTTTATTCTGGAAGACGTAGGGGTCAAAAACCGACGGCTACCTCTCTTTTTGGCTGAAAAGCATCATTCGCCTAGCATACGAACTGCTGGACAGCAGCCTCCTGAAAAGGTTACGGCTCATTCTACTAGAGCTGTGGCTTCCACATGGGCTTTTAAAAACAATGCTTCTGTTGAACAGATTTGTAAGGCTGCGACTTGGTCCTCCCTTCATAATTTTTCCAAATTTTCCAAATTTGATACTTTTGCTTCTTCTGAGGCTATTTTTGGGAGAAAAGTTCTTCAAGCAATGGTGCCTTCCGTTTAGGTATCTGTCTTGTCCCTCCCGTTCATCCGTGTCCTGTTGCATTGGTATTGTATCCCACAAGTAAGGATGAATCCGTGGACTTGTCGTATCTAGTAGAAGAAAAGGAAATTTATTCTTACCTGATAAATTGATTTCTTCTACGATACGACGAGTCAACCCTGTCATTTTAGACAGATTATATTTTTGTTTTTCAAAACTTCAGTCACCTCTGCACCTTTTAGCTTTTCTTTTCTCTTCCTATATCTTCGGTCGAATTACTGGGGGTGGAGAGAAGGGAGGAGTTATATATACAGCTCTGCTGTTATGCTCTTTGCCACTTCCTGTTAGCAGGAGGATAATATCCCACAAGTAAGGATGAATCCGTGGAGTCGTCGTATCGTAGAAGAAATCAATTTTATCAGGTAAGCATAAATTTCCTTTTTTTGGACAAGGAGACCAAATCCAAAGAAAAATCAGGAAGGGAGCTAGCAAACGCAAAAAGGGAAGATAGTCAGAGGGGCAGATATGCTCTCTGCAGTTCACAGAATGTAGAGAATTAGAAGCAGGATTCCTGGATGGGGATCTTAAAGTTGTGAGCCTTTTAAAAAAGTGTTGAATGAAACCCATTATAAACTAATATCAAAAGGACATTTTTTCCTACAAATGATTTGGACAGATTCACTATAAAAAAAGATCTCAATATGTTCGCAAGAATAGTGGTATTGTAAAATATATATTTTAATAAAAGTGAGTTAAAGGGAAACTGTAACCAAAATTTTTCTTTCATGATTCACATTGAGCATGAAATTTTAAGCAACTTTCTAATTTACTCCTATTATCAAATTTTCTTCATTCTCTTGGTATCTTTATTTGAAATGCAAGAATGTAAGTTTAGATGCCGGCCCATTTTTGGTGAACAACCTGGGTTGTCCTTGCTGATTGGTGGATAAATTCATCCACCAATAAAAAAGTGCTGTCCAGAGTACTGAAACCAAAAAAAAGCTTAGATGCCTTCTTTTTCAAATAATGATAGCAAGAGAACGAAGAAAAATTGATAATAGGAGCAAATGAGAAAGTTGCTTAAAATTGCATGCTCTTTCTGAATTACAAAAGAAAAAATGTGGGTACAGTGTCCCTTTAAATAAATGACATATGCATGAGTTGGACTAATGATTAGGCATGCTATGGACTGCCGATTTGACGTGTGATGCTACTGAGTACCTTTATGCTTTTCTTGAATGTGAATGTGTATTTTTGCTGTTTATGGAATTGCCGAAGAGACTATTCTATATTGTGCAGAATTATGTAACATAAGGATAGCCTTTTGTTTGAATTTTTTCCTAAGTAACTAATTTGGAACCAAAAAATAATACTTGCCTTGTGTGCAAAGCTGTCTTCTTCTGTGCTGAAGTTTTTTGAACTAGGATTTCACAGGCTCACTAACACATCTAGCGTGCAACCACGCTAGGTAAAGCTGTTGGCAGAATTATGTAACCTTTGCCTAACGTTTATTGTCCCTTTTAATGAATAAAAATGTGTGCTATTTTTTATGGCTACTGGTTTTAATTTGTATTATGTGGGTTTAAAGGGACAGTCTACACCAGAATTTTTGTTTAAAAAGATAGATAATCCCTTTATTACCCATTCCCTAGTTTTGCACAACCAACACAGTTATATTAATACATTTTCTAACAATGTGATTACCTTGTATCTAAGCCTGCAAACTGCCCCCTTATTTTAGTTCTTTTGACAGACATCCATTTTAGCCAATCGGAGCTGGCTCTGCTGAACTCCACGTGCGTGAGCACAGTGTTATCTATATGTCACACATGAACTAACACCCTCTAGTGGTGAAAAACTGTTAAAATGCCCTGAGAGAATAGGCTGTCTTCAAGGGCTTAGAAATTTGCATATGAACCTCTTAGGTTAAGCTTTCAACTAAGAATACCCAAAGAAGAAAGCAAAATTGTTGATAAAAGTACATTGAAAAATTGTTTAAAATTACATTCTCTATCTGAATCATGAAAGTTTTTTTTATTTTGGACTAGACTGTCCCTTTAAATAGGTTTGTGCTGGGAAAGGAAGAGAGATGAGGAGAGAGAAGATAGAGAAAGGAGGAGAGAGGGAGGAGAATATATTAGAGATTTTTCATACACAAAATAAATCTAAAGGAGCAGTTTCCCATACTTTTTATACTCCGCAACTCGTTCACTGGAAACACAGCAAGGAGAAACCGGTTTTACAGTAAACTGTCCCTTTTAAGCCTTGTTAACAGAAGTAACTAGGAACTTAATATCCCTTTTAATTAAAGGTGCATAAAACGCCTTTTAATTACAAGACTATATACTTGTTAAGCACCAAAATGAAAATTCTGGACTGAAACTGAACCCAAAAATGTATTTTTTTTTTCCAAATTATTTTCAATTTTTTTTTTCCTCATAATTAACTATTTAATGAATGAATTGAAAAACTGCAAGCCAATAAAATAACTTTTTTTTTTTTTTGAAAGTCACACACTAAAATTGTACAAAAAATATCTTAAAACAATAATATGCTACACAATAATTTTACCAAGAAAACCCCCCCGAAAAAAAATGATTAATGCCATTTTCTAACAAAATATTTCTGCATCCCTGCTTAAAACAATATTAAATATCAATATACTGTATTATTCTGTAGTTAGTTCTGTGTAACAGAATCAGACTTAATAGTTTTTTTTTATTTTTTTTTATTAATTTCCCAATTAAAGAATAGTCCTAGCAAACTATTATTATATGAAAAACAGTAAGTCAAGTAATGAACACAAACAGCAGCTCTAGGCTAGCATCAAATTTGAAATATGCTACACAATAATTTTACTAAAAATAAAACAGCCAAAAAAAAATTCAAATTCAAAATGCCATTTTCGGCCGAAACGTTTCTGTGGCCGAAATATCGGTGCATCTCTACTATACTATATACTGTAATTGTTTTTCAGTGGCAAACGCCACCCACCACTGGCTTTATTTGGAGGAGCCAACCTGACCTTGCTACTAGAGTAGACTGGGATAGCCAATGGTATTTTGTTAACAAAACCTGTATTGTTTTGCAGTTCCTTATCCGCTGCTGAGGCCAAAACATTTTATACGCATAGGTTAAATGGTTTATATTACAATCTTAAGATGTTTTGTATCCTAATTAGACCTCATAACAGAGTAATACTTAACAACTTCACCAATAGCGTGTTGCAAAACTCAAAACCAATTCCAGCGCTTATGAAAGGATTCCATTCATGAGTTACATCCAAAACCACAATAGCTGTATTTTGTCAACATTGATATGACATTCATTTCAAAATAAGCATGTGGTGTTTTGCTTGTTGCACTTTCTACAGATGACCAGATAACCTTAAACATTATAGGTAGTTAGTTTCTATTAATTTAACTGTATAAACTACTCGGTTTAAAAATATTTGGTGCAAATACACACTAAAAGGTACATCATACATGAACAAAAATCTCTCACTACCATCTATTTGAAAAATAGATGTTCCTGTATTAAATAAACCATGTTTTGTTTTTTTTCTTTTTCTGAGAATTGTCTCTCTCAGCCAATGTGCAGTAGAGTCCAGTTGTACAAACTTGTGAACTTCCTATAAGTTTCACCTTAAATTAAAACGTAATTAGCTTTTACATCATTTTTAAAAAAATGTTTGCATGAAATTAGTTGCCATGTTTAACTGCTTTACTTTCATATGCATGATAAAAAAATTACAGTAATATGTATCTTTAATTATTTATTGTGATGTGTAAGGCTTTTTTTATCACAAATTACTGTCCTGTTTTCTGTTCAGTAGCGCTGAATGAGAAAAACAATATATAGTGTTTTATTTTATAAGATGGTGAGAGTTCACAATCTATTATGCATGGGATTCAACTCCTGGCTAATAGGAGGAGGCAAACCAACCCCAAAACTTCCAAGAACTCTTCATTCCTCTTACCTCACTGGTATGACTATGCCAGTCTAATCGTTTTCTCCCAGGGGGTGCGTGCAGAATTGAGGTGCTTAAGATTCTTCATTGAGAGGGGTCCTCAGATTCAATTGAGGCTTGATTTTACCCCTCAGTGAGCTGTTAATGTTAGAAAGAGGGGAGATTGGAATATGGGGCAGTGACACAATTACTCCAAGTAATGGAGTTAGTCACAAGCTTGCCACAGGTGTCGCAGGGACATGTTCCTTAGACTTCTACTATTGGATCGTCGATATGCTCCTTTTATATCCACTGCAGTAAGGTTCTCAGGACTGGATGGGCTATCTTTTCATGCAAGAAAGCTTGTAACAAGAAATATTTACCTCCCATTTTTAAAAAAAAAAAATTCTTAGCTGGCATTCTTTCAGAATTCAAAGAATTCTCCAATTCTTACAAGATGGTTGTGGCTTCTCTGCAATTTTTTTTCTTCTTCTTGCTCTTTCCAGGATAAGGCCAGTTGTAAAACCATTATTTCCTCCTTGGAACCTTTAATTTGGTTTTAAAAGTATTGCAAGCACCTCCCTTTGAACATAAGCCTAAAGAATTTCTTAGCATCATGAGAAGTTACATCCTCAAACTTGGCCCTCCAAAGGTTTTGGAACTACATTTCCCATGATGCTCAGCCAGCTGATATGCTGGCTGAACATCAAAGGAAAAGGAGTTCCAAAACCTCTGGAGGGCCAAGTTTGAGGATGGCTGGTCTAGACATTGATTCAACTTCTGTCTTTGAAAGTATTTGTTTGTTTTAGCATTTTTTTCTGCCAAAAGAGTTTCTGAATTGTCTGCTCTTTCTTATGAGGCTCCTTATCTATTTTTCAGGATGAGGCTATTTTAAGAACTCAGTATGCTTTTTTTTTTTTTTTACCTACAGTGATTTCTTCATAAATAATCAGACAATATTGTTGTTCCTTCTTTTTGTCCTAATCCTAAGAATTTTGAAGATATCATTTTGCATAATTTTTTAATGTTGTAAGAGCACTAAAACTTTACTTACAATTCACAAAGCATTTTGAAAAGCAGGTCGGTAAACTCAGTATTGTGCACGTGAATGGAGCACTATGTGGCAGCAGTTTTGCAAGAATGTTATCCATTTGCAAAAGCACTAGATAGCAGCACTATATTTCCTGCCATGTAGTGTTCTAGACATCTACCTAAGTAATTTCAACACAGAGTATCATGAGAATGAAGGAAATATAACAGAAGTAAATGTGAAACTTTTTTTTTAAATTGTATGCTCGGTTTAAATCACAAAAGAAAAGGTTTGCGTTTTATGTCCCTTTTTTAAATTTCAGGAAAAAGGGGCAGCAAATAAAAAAAGTATATTTTAAGGTTATTTTATTGTCCATAATTAAACATTTTATATTTTGCTGTCCCTTTTTGTGCCTGAGTCCTTTATAAGTAGTTTTTTGGATGCCACAAAAAAAAATCATTGGGTTTGTTTCACTTAAACTGTATGTATGTATTACCATGTGTGTTTTTTAACAGTTTTTTTTTTGTACTGAAAAAACTTCATGTTGGGTAAGGCCACTGTCCTCCCATAGAGCTTTGGGGGGGGTCCTTATCAGCCAATGAGCCTGTGTCCTGTGAACCCGTTGTACACATTTGCTTTTCATGTTAGTTCCATTATTAAAATAAACAGATTTAACTTAACCGTTTTCATGCATAAAAATAATAAAAATCTATTAAAGGGACATTAAACTCTTTGATGTTGTAATATACATGCTTTATTATGCATAGGAAAATGCAATATACTTTTATTTATTTTGCGGCCTTTTCTTGGCATTTAAAGGGACAGTCAACACCAGAATTTTTGTTTTTTAAAAAGAAAGATAATCCCTTTATTACCCATTCCCCAGTTTTGAATATCCAACAACGTTTAAAATAATACACGTTTTACGCCTGTAATTATCTTGTATCTAAGCCTTTGCTGACTGCCCCCTTATTTCAGTTCTTTTGACAGACATGCAGTTTAGCCAATCAGTGCTCACTCCTAGGTCATTTTACGTGCATGAGCTCAATGTTATCTATATGAAACATGTGAACTAATGCCCTCTAGTGGTCAAAATGTATTCATATTAGAGGCAGTCTTTAAGGTCTAAGAAATTAGCATATGAACCTCCTAGGTTTAGCTTTCAACTAAGAATACCAAGAGAACAAAGAAAAGTTGTTTAAAATTGCATGCCCTATTTAAATCATGAAAAAAATTTTTGGACTTGACTGTCCCTTTAACTGACAATTGTGGGTTTTCCATTCTGAGATTTGAAAGTGCACACTAAAGACTTTTCTAACCTAACCATTCTACGTATCTTTCCCTAATTGGCCTTGGCAGAGGTAATAAGATAATGCAAAACAATTCAAGTTTTCTTACCAAAATGACTGTAGCAACCCTTATATACAACAGTGACAAGTCATGTCTGGTTCCTCCAACTAAGGCAAATGACTGGTGGAGACTGGACATTGAAAAACAATTTCAACAAGTCCGGTGGTAATCTATTAAAGGGACATTAAACCCAGTTTTTTTCTTTCATGATTCAGATGGAGAATACCATTTTAACCCTTTAGTGACAGCTGACGTACCAGGTACGTCAGTGAAAAACTGTCACTTAATGACAACTGACGTACCTGGTACGTCAGCCGGTAAAACGAGCACTGCAAGCGATCGGTGATCGCTTCAGTTGCTCTAACCGTATTGCTACAATGCCTGCATGTTGAGGCATTGTGCAATACGTAACTAAACTGCCGGGGAGCTTCAGATCTTAAACTCCCGGCAGTTTAGTGCATCGGAAGCATTTAATCGCTTCCGATGCTGGCCCCTGACATGCTGAGTGCCTTGTTGGGTAAAGGCACTCAGCATATGATGTTTTTTTTTAAAAAATAAAATAAAAAAAGGGAACATTTGAAATAAAATTAAATTGTTATATACTTTGCCTGCAGACAAGATGGTGTCTGCAGGCAAGATGGTGCCGGGTGCTGCCCTTCTAAGGGCATGGCTTCAGTCTGGAGGGTGTTCCTAGCTTGCCTCATCATTAGAGGCAGGCTAGTAACATCCAATCAGAAATTGCCTCTAAATGTGATCACTTGTTAGAGTGATCACCATTTGGTTGATCAAGTCAATATTTGTAAATATTGACTATGACCACCATGGATCTGCCTCCCTCTCCTCACTTGTTGTTTAGTGAAGGAGAGAGACAGATCTGTATTGAGAGGGAGAGTGCCATTGCATTTAAATTTTGAAAAATATCAGACCCAAAGGCTCTTTTCAGAGCCACTCTGTTGTTGGTATATATATATATATAATATATATATATATATATATATATATATATATATATAATTTCTTTCATGTAATTAGCAAGAGTCCATGAGCTAGTGACGTATGGGATATACATTCCTACCAGGAGGGGCAAAGTTTCCCAAACCTCAAAATGCCTATAAATACACCCCTCACCACACCCACAATTCAGTTTTACAAACTTTGCCTCCGATGGAGGTGGTGAAGTAAGTTTGTGCTAGATTCTACGTTGATATGCGCTCCGCAGCAAGTTGGAGCCCGGTTTTCCTCTCAGCGTGCAGTGAATGTCAGAGGGATGTGAGGAGAGTATTGCCTATTTGAATGCAGTGATCTCCTTCTACGGGGTCTATTTCATAGGTTCTCTGTTATCGGTCGTAGAGATTCATCTCTTACCTCCCTTTTCAGATCGACGATATACTCTTATATATACCATTACCTCTGCTGATTCTCGTTTCAGTACTGGTTTGGCTATCTGCTATATGTAGATGAGTGTCCTGGGGTAAGTAAGTCTTATTTTCTGTGACACTCCAAGCTATGGTTGGGCACTTTGTTTATAAAGTTCTAAATATATGTATTCAAACATTTATTTGCCTTGACTCAGAATGTTCAACTTTCCTTTCAGACAGTCAGTTTCATATTTGGGATAATGCATTTTAAATTAACATTTTTCTTACCTTAAAATTTGACTTTTTCCCTGTGGGCTGTTAGGCTCGCGGGGGCTGAAAATGCTTCATTTTATTGCGTCATTCTTGGCGCTGACTTTTTTGGCGCAAAAATTCTATTTCCGTTTCCGGCGTCATACGTGTCGCCGGAAGTTGCGTCATTTTTTGACGTTATTTTGCGCCAAAAATGTCGGCGTTCAGGATGTGGCGTCATTTTTGGCGCCAAAAAGCATTTAGGCGCCAAATAATGTGGGCGTCTTATTTGGCGCGAAAAAATATGGGCGTCGCTTTTGTCTCCACATTATTTAAGTCTCATTTTTTATTGCTTCTGGTTGCTAGAAGCTTGTTCTTTGGCATTTTTTCCCATTCCTGAAACTGTCATTTAAGGAATTTGATCAATTTTGCTTTATATGTTGTTTTTTCTCTTACATATTGCAAGATGTCTCACGTTGCATCTGAGTCAGAAGATACTACAGGAAAATCGCTGTCAAGTGCTGAATCTACCAAAGCTAAGTGTATCTGCTGTAAACTTTTGGTAGCTATTCCTCCAGCTGTTGTTTGTATTGATTGTCATGACAAACTTGTTAAAGCAGATAATATTTCCTTTAGTAAAGTACCATTGCCTGTTGCAGTTCCTTCAACATCTAAGGTGCAGAATGTTCCTGATAATATAAGAGATTTTGTTTCTGAATCCATAAAGAAGGCTATGTCTGTTATTTCTCCTTCTAGTAAACGTAAAAAATCTTTTAAAACTTCTCTCCCTACAGATGAATTTTTAAATGAACATCATCATTCTGATTCTGATGATTCCTCTGGTTCAGAGGATTCTGTCTCAGAGGTTGATGCTGATAAATCTTCATATTTATTTAAAATGGAATTTATTCGTTCTTTACTTAAAGAAGTACTAATTGCTTTAGAAATAGAGGATTCTGGTCCTCTTGATACTAATTCTAAAAGTTTAGATAAGGTATTTAAAGCTCCTGTGGTTATTCCAGAAGTTTTTCCTGTTCCTAATGCTATTTCTGCAGTAATTTCCAAAGAATGGGATAATTTGGGTAATTCATTTACTCCTTCTAAACGTTTTAAGCAATTATATCCTGTGCCGTCTGACAGATTAGAATTTTGGGACAAGATCCCTAAAGTTGATGGGGCTATTTCTACCCTTGCTAAACGTACTACTATTCCTACGTCAGATGGTACTTCGTTTAAGGATCCTCTAGATAGGAAAATTGAATCCTTTCTAAGAAAAGCTTATCTGTGTTCAGGTAATCTTCTTAGACCTGCTATATCTTTGGCTGATGTTGCTGCAGCTTCAACTTTTTGGTTGGAAACTTTAGCGCAACAAGTAACACATCGTGATTCTCATGATATTATTATTCTTCTTCAGCATGCTAATAATTTTATCTGTGATGCCATTTTTGATATTATCAGAGTTGATGTCAGGTTTATGTCTCTAGCTATTTTAGCTAGAAGAGCTTTATGGATTAAAACTTGGAATGCTGATATGGCTTCTAAATCAACTTTACTTTCCATTTCTTTCCAGGGTAACAAATTATTTGGTTCTCAGTTGGATTCCATTATTTCAACTGTTACTGGTGGGAAAGGAACTTTTTTACCACAGGATAAAAAATCTAAAGGTAAAAACAGGGCTAATAATCGTTTTCGTTCCTTTCGTTTCAACAAAGAACAAAAGCCTGATCCTTCATCCTCAGGAGCAGTTTCAGTTTGGAGACCATCTCCAGTCTGGAATAAATCCAAGCCAGCTAGAAAGGCAAAGCCTGCTTCTAAGTCCACATGAAGGTGCGGCCCTCATTCCAGCTCAGCTGGTAGGGGGCAGGTTACGTTTTTTCAAGGAAATTTGGATCAATTCTGTTCACAATCTTTGGATTCAGAGCATTGTTTCAGAAGGGTACAGAATTGGTTTCAAGTTGAGACCTCCTGCAAAGAGATTTTTTCTTTCCCGTGTCCCAGTAAATCCAGTAAAAGCTCAAGCATTTCTGAAATGTGTTTCAGATCTAGAGTTGACTGGAGTAATTATGCCAGTTCCAGTTCCGGAACAGGGGATGGGGTTTTATTCAAATCTCTTCATTGTACCAAAGAAGGAGAATTCTTTCAGACCAGTTCTGGATCTAAAAATATTGAATCGTTATGTAAGGATACCAACGTTCAAGATGGTAACTGTAAGGACTATCTTACCTTTTGTTCAGCAAGGGAATTATATGTCCACAATAGATTTACAGGATGCATATCTGCATATTCCGATTCATCCAGATCATTATCAGTTCCTGAGATTCTCGTTTCTGGACAAGCATTACCAATTTGTGGCTCTGCCGTTTGGCCTAGCTACAGCTCCAAGAATTTTTACAAAGGTTCTCGGTGCCCTGCTGTCTGTAATCAGAGAACAGGGTATTGTGGTATTTCCTTATTTGGACGATATCTTGGTACTTGCTCAGTCTTTACATTTAGCAGAATCTCATACGAATCGACTTGTGTTGTTTCTTCAAGATCATGGTTGGAGGATCAAATTACCAAAAAGTTCTTTGATTCCTCAGACAAGGGTAACTTTTCTGGGTTTCCAGATGGATTCAGTGTCCATGACTCTGTCTTTAACAGACAAGAGACGTCTAAAGTTGATTGCAGCTTGTCGAAACCTTCAGTCACAATCATTCCCTTCGGTAGCCTTATGCATGGAAATTCTAGGTCTTATGACTGCTGCATCGGACGCGATCCCCTTTGCTCGTTTTCACATGCGACCTCTTCAGCTCTGTATGCTGAAGCAATGGTGCAAGGATTACACGAAGATATCTCAATTAATATCTTTAAAACCGATTGTTCGACACTCTCTAACATGGTGGACAGATCACCATCGTTTAATTCAGGGGGCTTCTTTTGTGCTTCCGACTTGGACTGTAATTTCAACAGATGCAAGTCTCACAGGTTGGGGAGCTGTGTGGGGATCTCTGACGGCACAAGGAGTTTGGGAATCTCAGGAGGTGAGATTACCGATCAATGTTTTGGAACTCCGTGCAATTTTCAGAGCTCTTCAGTTTTGGCCTCTTCTGAAGAGAGAATCGTTCATTTGTTTTCAGACAGACAATGTCACAACTGTGGCATACATCAATCATCAAGGAGGGACTCACAGTCCTCTGGCTATGAAAGAAGTATCTCGAATTTTGGTTTGGGCGGAATCCAGCTCCTGTCTAATCTCTGCGGTTCATATCCCAGGTGTAGACAATTGGGAAGCGGATTATCTCAGTCGCCAAACGTTGCATCAGGGCGAATGGTCTCTTCACCCAGAGGTATTTCTTCAGATTGTTCAAATGTGGGAACTTCCAGAAATAGATCTGATGGCGTCCCATCTAAACAAGAAACTTCCCAGGTATCTGTCCAGATCCCGGGATCCTCAGGCGGAGGCAGTGGATGCATTATCTCTTCCTTGGAAGTATCATCCTGCCTATATCTTTCCGCCTCTAGTTCTTCTTCCAAGAGTAATCTCCAAGATTCTGAAGGAATGCTCGTTTGTTCTGCTGGTAGCTCCGGCATGGCCTCACAGGTTTTGGTATGCGGATCTTGTCCGGATGGCCTCTTGCCGTCCGTGGACTCTTCCGTTAAGACCAGACCTTCTGTCACAAGGTCCTTTTTTCCATCAGGATCTGAAATCCTTAAATTTAAAGGTATGGAGATTGAACGCTTGATTCTTGGTCAAAGAGGTTTCTCTGACTCTGTGATTAATACTATGTTACAGGCTCGTAAATCTGTATCTCGAGAGATATATTATAAGAGTCTGGAAGACTTATATTTCTTGGTGTCTTTCTCATCATTTTTCCTGGCATTCTTTTAGAATACCGAGAATTTTACAGTTTCTTCAGGATGGTTTAGATAAGGGTTTGTCCGCAAGTTCTTTGAAAGGACAAATCTCTGCTCTTTCTGTTCTTTTTCACAGAAAGATTGCTATTCTTCCTGATATTCATTGTTTTGTACAAGCTTTGGTTCGTATAAAACCTGTCATTAAGTCAATTTCTCCTCCTTGGAGTTTGAATTTGGTTCTGGGAGCTCTTCAAGCTCCTCCGTTTGAACCTATGCATTCATTGGACATTAAATTACTTTCTTGGAAAGTTTTGTTCCTTTTGGCCATCTCTTCTGCCAGAAGAGTTTCTGAATTATCTGCTCTTTCTTGTGAGTCTCCTTTTCTGATTTTTCATCAGGATAAGGCGGTGTTGCGAACTTCTTTTGAATTTTTACCTAAAGTTGTGAATTCCAACAACATTAGTAGAGAAATTGTGGTTCCTTCATTATGTCCTAATCCTAAGAATTCTAAGGAGAAATCGTTGCATTCTTTGGATGTTGTTAGAGCTTTGAAATATTATGTTGAAGCTACGAAATCTTTTCGTAAGACTTCTAGTCTATTTGTTATCTTTTCCGGTTCTAGAAAAGGCCAGAAAGCTTCTGCCATTTCTTTGGCATCTTGGTTGAAATCTTTAATTCATCTTGCCTATGTTGAGTCGGGTAAAACTCCGCCTCAGAGAATTACAGCTCATTCTACTAGGTCAGTTTCTACTTCCTGGGCGTTTAGGAATGAAGCTTCGGTTGACCAGATCTGCAAAGCAGCAACTTGGTCCTCTTTGCATACTTTTACTAAATTCTACCATTTTTATGTATTTTCTTCTTCTGAAGCAGTTTTTGGTAGAAAAGTACTTCAGGCAGCGGTTTCAGTTTGAATCTTCTGCTTATGTTTTTCGTTAAACTTTATTTTGGGTGTGGATTATTTTCAGCAGGAATTGGCTGTCTTTATTTTATCCCTCCCTCTCTAGTGACTCTTGTGTGGAAAGATCCACATCTTGGGTAGTCATTATCCCATACGTCACTAGCTCATGGACTCTTGCTAATTACATGAAAGAAAACATAATTTATGTAAGAACTTACCTGATAAATTCATTTCTTTCATATTAGCAAGAGTCCATGAGGCCCGCCCTTTTTTTGTGGTGGTTATGATTTTGTATAAAGCACAATTATTCCAATTCCTTATTTTATATGCTTTCGCACTTTTTTATCACCCCACTTCTTGGCTATTCGTTAAACTGAATTGTGGGTGTGGTGAGGGGTGTATTTATAGGCATTTTGAGGTTTGGGAAACTTTGCCCCTCCTGGTAGGAATGTATATCCCATACGTCACTAGCTCATGGACTCTTGCTAATATGAAAGAAATGAATTTATCAGGTAAGTTCTTACATAAATTATGTTATATATATATATATATATATATATATATATATATTTATATTTATATATATATATTTATATATATATATATATATATATATAATATATAATTTTTAACCCCATCTGTGCCATTGATCTCTGCATAAGCATTGATCTTGCACAGGAGCACACAGTAGCACCTTTTTTTGCTGTCTGCATTTTTTTAGGGGTTAATTTAAAAATATAATTTTTTTAATTAATTTTTTATATCACTGCTTTAGGCATTGATTATAGTTAATATTTTTAGGCGTTGATATCACTGCATTGATATACAGGCTCTTCTAAGAGTCATTAACACCTTCTGTGCGCAGATCACTGCTTTAGGCGGTGGTTAATATTTATTTAATTTTATTGTAAGACCCAAAGTCTCTTATAATAGCAATTAACCCCTTTTTTGCTGCAGATAACTGCTTTTTCACTGCTTAGGCATTTATTTAAATTTATTTAATTTTTTTTGTAAGAGCCATTAACGTAGGTTCTGTGCGTAGATCACTGCTTAGGCATTGATTAATTTTATTGTAAGACCCAAAGCCATTAACCCCTTTTTGTGCCGCAGATCACTGCTTTAGGCATTGATATCACTGCTATTTAATTTGTTTGTAAAAGCCATTAACCCCTTTTCTGCAGCAGATCACTGCTTTAGGCATTGATATCACTGCTATATTTTTTTTTTATTTTAAAAGCCATTAACCCCTTTTCTGCCGCAGATCACTGCTTTAGGCATTGATATCACTGCTATTTAATTTGTTAATTTTAATTTTATTGTAAGACCCAAAGTCTATTATAATAGCCATTAACCCCTTTTGTGCTGCAGATAACTGCTTTATCACTGCTTAAGCATTAATTTAATTTTTTTTGTAAGAGCCATTAACGTAGGTTAGGCATTGATTAATTTTATTGTAAGACCCAAAGCCATTAACCCCTTTTGTGCCGCAGATCACTGCTTTAGGCATTGATATTGCTGCTATTTAATTTGTTTGTAAAAGCCATTAATCCCTTTTCTGCAACAGATCACTGCTTTAGGCATTGATATCACTGCTATTTAATTTGTTTGTAAAAGCCATTAACCCCTTTTGTGCCGCAGATCACTGCTTTAGGCATTGATATCACTGCTATTTAATTTGTTTGTAAAAGCCATTAACCCCTTTTGTGCCGCAGATCACTGCTTTAGGCATTGATATCACTGCTATTTAATTTGTTTGTAAAAGCCATTAACCCCTTCTGTGTGTAGATCACTGCTTTAGGCATTAATATATATTTATAATGGCACAGCGTTTTTATACTGCTGACGAGGCTTATGCCATCCTGGCTTCAGATTCTGATGCCTCTGCCTCTGACACAGGCTCTGATTTTGACCCTGGTCAGTGCTCAGATACATCATCTAGTGAAATAAGTGTATCTAGAAATGAATCTAGTGCTAGTGATGTATCTGTGGCTTCTGAGCCCCCTGCCAGAAGGAGACGTGTTGCTCCAGCTACTGAGGAGTGGGTAGTGCCTAATCTCCAGAGGCCAGATATCCCTCCTTTCACAGAAAATCCTGGCATCAATCTGGATGTCACAGGATTTACCCCCCTTCAATTTATGCAGCTTTTTATGGGGGATGATGTTTTGGGGAACATTGTCTCCCAAACTAATGTGTATGCCCAGCAATTCCGTGCTGCTAAGCCTCAGTCTTTTTGGGCAAAGCAGCAATGGGCCCCCATTGACGTGTCAGAATTTCTAAAATTCTGGGCACTCACAATGCTGATGGGCATAATCAAGAAGCCATCCATCCGCTCCTACTGGAGCACTAGCCCCATCTGCTGTACCCCCATTTACAGACAGTCTATGCCTAGGCAAAGGTATGAAATGATACTTCGTTTCATGCATTTTAATGACAACAGCCTTTGCCTCCCTAGGGAGCATCCCCAATTTGACAGGCTGTACAAGATCCGCCCCCTGATAACCCACTTCACTGCCAGGTTTGCAGAGGCTTATACACCTGGAAAGAATATCTGCGTAGATGAATCCCTGATGAAGTATAAGGGAAGGCTGGGATTCAAGCAGTATATTCCTTCCAAGCGCTCCAGGTATGGAGTGAAAGTGTATAAGCTCTGTGAGAGCGACAGTGGGTATACTCAGGCCTTCCGGGTGTATGAGGGAAAGGATACCCAGCTTGACCCTCCAGGTTGCCCAGAACATATGGGAACCAGTGGCAAGATTGTCTGGGACCTAATTCAACCCCTAATGAACAAAGGGTACCACTTGTATCTTGATAATTTCTATACAAGTGTCCTTTTATTCAAACTACTGTATCGTTTTGATACAGTAGCTTGCGGTACTATCCGTAAGAACCGCATAGGATTCCCAGAGCAACTGTCACGCACCCGGCTACGAAGGGGGGAGACCGCAGCTCTGCACCAAGAGGAGCTCTTGGCAGTCAAATATAGAGACAAGAAGGATGTATACCTTCTCAGCACCATCCACACTGAAAGGACTGTGGAGGTCTCTGTACGTGGCACAGCTGAGGTCACAAACAAGCCAGTGTGCATCAAGGCCTATAACCGGCATATGGGTGGGGTTGATCTGGCAGATCAGCTGCTTCAACCCTACCTAATTATGCGGAAGACAAGGGCCTGGTACAAAAAGGTTGCAATTTATCTTATGCAAATTGCAACCTACAACGCTTTCTTGTTGAACAAAAAAGCAAATCCCGAAATGAAACTCACTTTTTTGCAGTTCCAGCTCCAGGTCATTTCGGTGATTTTGTACCAAGATGCACCTGCTCCCCAGGCGGTGATGGGGGAAAGCAGAGTTGGGGCTATCCACTTTATTTTTAAAATTCCTCATACTACCACACAGCAGAAACCACAAAAAAGATGCAGAGTCTGCTATAAAAGGGGGCTGAGAAAGGATACCACATTCTACTGTCCTGATTGCCCTGGACAACCTGGACTCTGCATTGGTGACTGCTTTAAACGCTACCATACATTGGTGAAATTTTAATTTTTTTTACATTTACTGTTCCTGAATTTATTTTTTTTTTTTACTTTTACTGCTCCAGACTTTTTCTTTGCAATAATTTACAACAGGATCTCCTAAATTAGAGTAAAAAAGCAGTGTGTGTGTAAAACTGAAAATTGAAAAATTACCACCATACACTGTCTCCAATTTGTTTGACTAAAACGGTTCCATCAAAGGCATCAAAGCACTCCATATACAATACTTTGGGGTGTCAACATTTCAAATATATACACTTTCATGCCAATAAATAGACCTGGGGTATGCGATTGGCCCCAAACTAAAGATAGGCCTATGAGAAGAAATACTCTCGCTTTTAACTAAAATTACAAGACATAAAATTCTAACAGAACCTTCCCAAACTTCTGGCAAACCTATACATGGGGGGCATAGGTGTACTCAGGAGGTCTTATAGAAAACAACCTGTATTGTGTTTTTGCAATAACTTACAACAGGCTCTCCTAAATTATAGTCAAACAATGTAAAACTGAAAATTAAAAAATTACCACCATACACTGTCTCCATTTTTTTTGGCTAAAACGGTTCCATCAAAGGCATCAAAGCACTACATATACAATACCTTGGGGTGTCTACATTTCAAATATATAAACTTTCATGACAATAAATAGTCCTGGGGTAATGCGCTTGGCCCCAAACTAAAGGTAGGCCTATCAGAAGAAATACTCTCACTTTTAACTAAAATTGCAAGTCATAAAATTGTAACAGAACCTTCCCAAAATCCTGGCAAACCTATACATGGGGGGCATAGATGTACTCAGGAGGTCTTACAGAAAACAACCTGGACTGTTTGCTTGCAATAACTTTTACCACATTCTCCAAAATCACAGCCAAAAAGCAATGTGTGTGTAAAAATAAAAAATACCACCACACACATTCTCCAAAGACTGGCGATTGAATTAGTGCATGGAAAGTGTTAAAATACCAGCATTTGAAATACCCTAGGGTGTCTACTTTTCAAAAATATATGGTTTGTTGGGGGTAAATTACATTGGCTGGCTTCAGAAATGTTCCAAATAGGACATGGGTGCATGATGACAGATGTGAAAATTTCAAGTTGGAAAACTGGAATGCGCCACCTAAAAATAAGGCCTTTTAGCCCCCAGGGAACCCAACACACCTATACATGGGTGGTATCACTGTACTCAGGAGATGTTGTTGAATACATATTGAGGTGTTTTTTGACAGTAACACATAACAGGAATTGAGAATCCATGCCTAAAGTACAATGTGTATGAAAAATAACACAAAAAAATGACTACCCAAAAGTTTGCCAAAGACTGGTACTTGAATTAGTGCATGGAAAGTGTTAAAATACCAGCATTTGAAATACCCTAGGGTGTCTACTTTTCAAAAATATATGGTTTGTTGGGGGTAAATTACATTGGCTGGCTTCATAAATGTTCCAAATAGGACATGGGTGCATGATGACAGATGTGAAAATTCCAAGTTGGAAAACTGGAATGCACTATCTAAAAATAAGGCCTTTTAGCCCCCAGAGAACCCGACACACCTATACATGGGTGGTATCACTGTACTCAGGAGATGTTGCTGAACACATATTGGGGTGTTATTTGGTAGTAACCCTTAACATTCTCAGTACATGTATTCTTAAATTGCTATTTTGTCAAAAATTCACCACTTATTTTTTTTCTTTTAAAACTTTGGCATTGATTGGTGCTAAAATGGTTGCATGAAGAGAGTCAAAATACCCCAAGTTTAATACCTTAGGTTGTCTTCTTTTTAAAAATATATACATGTGAAGGATTATTCAGTGATTCCTGACAGATATCAGTGTTCCAATGTAACTATCTCTAGTTTTGAAATAGCAGTGTGCTACTTGTACTTATTGCCCTATAACTTGCAAAAAAAGCAAGGGGCATATAAACATTGGGTATTTCTAAACTCAGGACAAAAAATTGAAACTATTTAGCATGTTTTTTTTTTGGTGGTTGTAGATGTGTAATAGATTTTGGGGGTCAAAGTTAGAAAAAGTGTGTGTTTCTCCAACATAGGTGTGTCCGGTCCACGGCGTCATCCTTACTTGTGGGATATTCTCTTCCCCAACAGGAAATGGCAAAGAGCCCAGCAAAGCTGGTCACATGATCCCTCCTAGGCTCCGCCTACCCCAGTCATTCTCTTTGCCGTTGTACAGGCAACATCTCCACGGAGATGGCTTAGAGTTTTTTAGTGTTTAACTGTAGTTTTTATTATTCAATCAAGAGTTTGTTATTTTTAAATAGTGCTGGTATGTACTATTTACTCAGAAACAGAAAAGAGATGAAGATTTCTGTTTGTATGAGGAAAATGATTTTAGCACCGTAACTAAAATCCATGGCTGTTCCACACAGGACTGTTGAGAGCAATTAACTTCAGTTGGGGGAACAGTGTGCAGTCTCTTGCTGCTTGAGGTATGACACATTCTAACAAGACGATGTAATGCTGGAAGCTGTCATTTTTCCCTATGGGATCCGGTAAGCCATATTTTATTACGATGGTAAATAAGGGCTTCACAAGGGCTTATTAAGATTGTAGACTTTTTTGGGCTAAATCGATTCAGTTTTAAAACATATTTAGCCTTGAGGAATCATTTTATCTGGGTATATTGATATTATAATATCGGCAGGCACCGTATTAGACACCTTATTTCTCTGGGGCTTTCCCTAGGCATAAGCAGAGCCTCATTTTCGCGCCGGTGTGGCGCACTTGTTTTTGAGAGGCATGGCATGCAGTCGCATGTGAGAGGAGCTCTGATACTTAGAAAAGGCTTTCTGAAGGCGTCATTTGGTATCGTATTCCCCTTTGGGTTTGGTTGGGTCTCAGCAAAGCAGATACCAGGGACTGTAAAGGGGTTAAAGTGTTAAAACGGCTCCGGTTCCGTTATTTTAAGGGTTAAAGCTTCCAAATTTGGTGTGCAATACTTTTAAGGCTTTAAGACACTGTGGTGAAAATTTGGTGAATTTTGTACAATTCCTTCATGTTTTTTCGCAATTGCAGTAATAAAGTGTGTTCAGTTTAAAATTTAAAGTGACAGTAACGGTTTTATTTTAAAACGTTCTTTGTACTTTATTATCAAGTTTATGCCTGTTTAACATGTCTGAACTACCAGATAGACTGTGTTCTGAATGTGGGGAAGCCAGAATTCCTGTTCATTTAAATAAATGTGATTTATGTGATAATGACAATGATGCCCAAGATGATTCCTCAAGTGAGGGGAGTAAGCATGGTACTGCATCATTCCCTCATTCGTCTACACGAGCCTTGCCCACTCAGGAGGCCCCTAGTACATCTAGCGCGCCAATACTCCTTACTATGCAACAATTAACGGCTGTAATGGATAATTCTGTCAAAAACATTTTAGCCAAAATGAACCCTTGTCAGCGTAAGCGTGGCTGCTCTGTTTTAGTTACTGGAGAGCATGACGACGCTGATATTAATATCTCTGAAGGACCCCTAACCCAATCTGAGGGGGCCAGGGAGGTTTTGTCTGAGGGAGAAATTACTGATTCAGGGAACATTTCTCAACAGGCTGAACCTGATGTAATTGCATTTAAATTTAAGTTGGAACATCTCCGCATTCTGCTTAAGGAGGTATTATCCACTCTGGATGATTGTGAAAAGTTGGTCATCCCAGAGAAACTATGTAAAATGGACAAGTTCCTAGAGGTGCCGGAGCTCCCAGAAGCTTTTCCTATACCCAAGCGGGTGGCGGACATTGTTAATAAAGAATGGGAAAGGCCCGGTATTCCTTTCGTCCCTCCCCCCATATTTAAAAAATTGTTTCCTATGGTCGACCCCAGAAAGGACTTATGGCAGACAGTCCCCAAGGTCGAGGGAGCGGTTTCTACTTTAAACAAACGCACCACTATACCCATAGAAGATAGTTGTGCTTTCAAAGATCCTATGGATAAAAAATTAGAAGGTTTGCTTAAAAAGATGTTTGTTCAGCAGGGTTACCTTCTACAACCAATTTCATGTATTGTCCCTGTCACTACAGCCGCATGTTTCTGGTTTGATGAGCTGATAAAGGCGCTCGATAGTGATTCTCCCCCTTATGAGGAGATTATGGACAGAATCAATGCTCTCAAATTAGCTAATTCTTTCACCCTAGACGCCACTTTGCAATTGGCTAGGTTAGCGGCTAAGAATTCTGGGTTTGCTATTGTGGCGCGCAGAGCGCTTTGGTTGAAATCTTGGTCGGCTGATGCGTCTTCCAAGAACAAGCTACTAAACATTCCTTTCAAGGGGAAAACGCTGTTTGGCCCTGACTTGAAAGAGATTATCTCGGATATCACTGGGGGTAAGGGCCACGCCCTTCCTCAGGACCGGCCTTTCAAGGCGAAAAATAGACCTAATTTTCGTCCCTTTCGTAAAAACGGACCAGCCCAAAGTGCTACGTCCTCTAAGCAAGAGGGTAATACTTCTCAAGCCAAGCCAGCTTGGAGACCAATGCAAGGCTGGAACAAGGGAAAGCAGGCCAAGAAGCCTGCCACTGCTACCAAGACAGCATGAAATATTGGCCCCCGATCCGGGACCGGATCTGGTGGGGGGCAGACTCTCTCTCTTCGCTCAGGCTTGGGCAAGAGATGTTCTGGATCCTTGGGCGCTAGAAATAGTCTACCAGGGTTATCTTCTGGAATTCAAGGGACTTCCCCCAAGGGGGAGGTTCCACAGGTCTCAGTTGTCTTCAGACCACATAAAAAGACAGGCGTTCTTACATTGTGTAGAAGACCTGTTAAAAATGGGAGTGATTCATCCTGTTCCACTAAGAGAACAAGGGATGGGGTTCTACTCCAATCTGTTCATAGTTCCCAAAAAAGAGGGAACGTTCAGACCAATCTTAGATCTCAAGATCTTAAACAAGTTTCTCAAGGTTCCATCGTTCAAGATGGAAACCATTCGAACTATTCTTCCTTCCATCCAGGAAGGTCAATTCATGACCACGGTGGATTTAAAGGATGCGTATCTACATATTCCTATCCACAAGGAACATCATCGGTTCCTAAGGTTCGCATTCCTGGACAAACATTACCAGTTCGTGGCGCTTCCTTTCGGATTAGCCACTGCTCCAAGGATTTTTACAAAGGTACTAGGGTCCCTTCTAGCGGTGCTAAGACCAAGGGGCATTGCAGTAGTACCTTACCTGGACGACATTCTGATTCAAGCGTCGTCCCTTCCTCAAGCAAAGGCTCACACGGACATCGTCCTGGCCTTTCTCAGATCTCACGGCTGGAAAGTGAACGTGGAAAAGAGTTCTCTATCCCCGTCAACAAGGGTTTCCTTCTTGGGAACAATTATAGACTCCTTAGAAATGAGGATCTTTCTAACAGAGGCCAGAAAAACAAAACTTCTAGACTCTTGTCGGATACTTCATTCCGTTCCTCTTCCTTCCATAGCTCAGTGCATGGAAGTGATCGGGTTGATGGTAGCGGCGATGGACATAGTTCCTTTTGCGCGCATTCATCTAAGACCATTACAACTGTGCATGCTCAGTCAGTGGAATGGGGACTATGCAGACTTGTCTCCGAAGATACAAGTAAATCAGAGGACCAGAGACTCACTCCGTTGGTGGCTGTCCCTGGACAATCTGTCTCAAGGGATGACGTTCCGCAGACCAGAGTGGGTCATTGTCACGACCGACGCCAGTCTGATGGGCTGGGGCGCGGTCTGGGGATCCCTGAAAGCTCAGGGTCTTTGGTCTCGGGAAGAATCTCTTCTACCGATAAATATTCTGGAACTGAGAGCGATATTCAATGCTCTCAAGGCCTGGCCTCGGCTAGCGAGGACCAAGTTCATACGGTTTCAATCAGACAACATGACAACTGTTGCGTACATCAACCATCAGGGGGGAACAAGGAGTTCCCTAGCGATGGAAGAAGTGACCAAAATCATTCTATGGGCGGAGTCTCACTCCTGCCACCTGTCTGCTATCCACATCCCAGGAGTGGAAAATTGGGAAGCGGATTTTCTGAGTCGTCAGACATTGCATCCGGGGGAGTGGGAACTCCATCCGGAAATCTTTGCCCAAGTCACTCACCTGTGGGGCATTCCAGACATGGATCTGATGGCCTCTCGTCAGAACTTCAAAGTTCCTTGCTACGGGGCCAGATCCAGGGATCCCAAGGCGGCTCTAGTGGATGCCCTAGTAGCACCTTGGACCTTCAAACTAGCTTATGTGTTCCCGCCATTTCCTCTCATCCCCAGGCTGGTAGCCAGGATCAATCAGGAGAGGGCGTCGGTGATCTTGATAGCTCCTGCGTGGCCACGCAGGACTTGGTATGCAGATCTGGTGAATATGTCATCGGCTCCACCTTGGAAGCTACCTTTGAGACGAGACCTTCTTGTTCAGGGTCCGTTCGAACATCCGAATCTGGTTTCACTCCAGCTGACTGCTTGGAGATTGAACGCTTGATTTTATCGAAGCGAGGATTCTCAGATTCTGTTATCGATACTCTTGTTCAGGCCAGAAAGCCTGTAACTAGAAAGATTTACCACAAAATTTGGAAAAAATATATCTGTTGGTGTGAATCTAAAGGATTCCCTTGGGACAAGGTTAAGATTCCTAGGATTCTATCCTTCCTTCAAGAAGGATTGGAAAAAGGATTATCTGCAAGTTCCCTGAAGGGACAGATTTCTGCCTTGTCGGTATTACTTCAAAAAAAGCTGGCAGCTGTGCCAGATGTTCAAGCCTTTGTTCAGGCTCTGGTTAGAATCAAGCCTGTTTACAAACCTTTGACTCCTCCTTGGAGTCTCAATTTAGTTCTTTCAGTTCTTCAGGGGGTTCCGTTTGAACCCTTACATTCCGTTGATATTAAGTTATTATCTTGGAAAGTGTTGTTTTTAGTTGCGATTTCTTCTGCTAGAAGAGTCTCAGAATTATCTGCTCTGCAGTGTTCTCCTCCTTATCTGGTGTTCCATGCAGATAAGGTGGTTTTACGTACTAAACCTGGTTTTCTTCCAAAAGTTGTTTCTAACAAAAACATTAACCAGGAGATTATCGTACCTTCTCTGTGTCCAAAACCAGTTTCAAAGAAGGAACGTTTGTTGCACAATTTGGATGTTGTTCGCGCTCTAAAATTCTATTTAGATGCTACAAAGGATTTTAGACAAACATCTTCCTTGTTTGTTGTTTATTCAGGTAAAAGGAGAGGTCAAAAAGCAACTTCTACCTCTCTCTCTTTTTGGATTAAAAGCATCATCAGATTGGCTTACGAGACTGCCGGACGGCAGCCTCCCGAAAGAATCACAGCTCATTCCACTAGGGCTGTGGCTTCCACATGGGCCTTCAAGAACGAGGCTTCTGTTGATCAGATATGTAGGGCAGCGACTTGGTCTTCACTGCACACGTTTACCAAATTTTACAAGTTTGATACTTTTGCTTCTTCTGAGGCTATTTTTGGGAGAAAGGTTTTGCAAGCCGTGGTGCCTTCCATTTAGGTGACCTGATTTGCTCCCTCCCTTCATCCGTGTCCTAAAGCTTTGGTATTGGTTCCCACAAGTAAGGATGACGCCGTGGACCGGACACACCTATGTTGGAGAAAACAGAATTTATGTTTACCTGATAAATTTCTTTCTCCAACGGTGTGGCCGGTCCACGGCCCGCCCTGGTTTTTTAATCAGGTCTGATAATTTATTTTCTTTAACTACAGTCACCACGGTACCATATGGTTTCTCCTATGCAAATATTCCTCCTTAACGTCGGTCGAATGACTGGGGTAGGCGGAGCCTAGGAGGGATCATGTGACCAGCTTTGCTGGGCTCTTTGCCATTTCCTGTTGGGGAAGAGAATATCCCACAAGTAAGGATGACGCCGTGGACCGGACACACCGTTGGAGAAAGAAATTTATCAGGTAAACATAAATTCTGTTTTTTCCATTTTTTCCTCATACTTTATATTTTTTTTTATAGTAAATTATAAGATATGATGAAAATAATGGTATCTTTAGAAAGTTCATGTAATGGCGAGAAAAACGGTATATAATATGTGTGGGTACAGTAAATGAATAAGAGGAAAATTACAGCTAAACACAAACAGTGCAGAAATGTAAAAATAGCCATTGTCATTAAGGGTAAGAAATTTGAAAAATGGTCCGGTCATTAAGGGGTTAAACAACTTTCTAATTTACTTCTATTATCTAATTTGCTTTGTTCTCTTAATATTCTTTCCTGAAAAGCATATCTAGATAGGCTCAGCAACTTCTGATTGGTGGCTGCACTTAGATGCCTCATGTGATTGGCTCACCCATGTGTATTGCTATTTCTTTAACAAAAGATGTCTAAAGAATGAAGCAAATTAGATAATAGAAGTAAATAGGAATGTTGTTTAAAATTGTATTTTCTATCTGAATCATGAAAGAAAATTTTGTGGTTTAATGTCCCTTTAAGCTTTCATTCTTCAAAGTTTAAAGGGACATACAAATGCAAAAAAAATCTAATGTGCTACAGCGTTGTATTATTATTGCACTATTGCTTGCATATTGCTAAGCTTTCAGTACTCTAAAGGGATTAACCGCATAGTAACTAAACATCAGCTCCAGGGCAGCCATGCAATGCTGGGACCTAGCTGAACTCATCTGGTGAGCCAATGATGAGGCATATGTGTGTAGCCACCAATCACCACCTAACTCCCAGTAGTGCATGGCTGCTTCTGAGTCTGCCTACTTCTCTAAACGGCGAAACAATTTATTTTGATCTTTGTGTATTTAACCACTAAATTACATGGACAAACTCAGGAGCCAGGGAACCACTAAAAGTATACCTGGCTTCTAAATATTTTTTACTGGCTCTTTAATTTTAAACAATTTTTTGATGTATGTCATGTGTCCTAAAGGGGTTTTCAGCCCTATAACAGCCCTATAACAGCCCTGTAACTTGCAGAAAGCGTCGAAATGCACTATTACTACATGCGTCTGTCCTGGAGGCAACCGGAAATATTGTGGTCCCGCTGCTGTCTGCTAGAACCATAAGAGACCTGTGCAGGCACCCAGTAGTGTAGGATATGCACATATCTTATCTTCTTTCTACAAAATACATACCAAGGAAACAAAGTACATTTGTTAATTGAAGTGATTTTACAAGTGTCTTAAAATGACATGCTCTATCAGACTTTTCATGTTTATTATTAACTTTCCTATCCCTTTAAAGACCTTTTGAACATATGCAGTAAATTAATATGAAAAATATATGCCCATTGCAGGGCTTGAGATTTTTTTCAAACTGAGCATCCAGCAACACTATTTTTGTTTTATAGTTTTATGTAAAATCTAAAAGTGTAGAATTCAGGAGTATAAAAGCCTCTAACAATGCCCTCTTACAGAGAGAACTTGCTGGTAAGCTTAATATGATATAAAACGCAAAATTATTCTTTCATAATTCAGATAAATTGTTCTTGGTTCTCTGGGTATCTCTCTACGGCAGCAGGTTTGCAAAAATCGTATCCATTTGCAAGAGCACTAGAGAGCAGCACTGTTGCCTGCCATGTATTGTTTCTAATGCGTACCTTGGTATCTCTTAAACTCAGAATATCATGACAACAAAGCAAATTAGATAGTAGAAGTAAATTGGAAACTTTATTTAAACGGTATGCTCTGTCTGATTCATAAAATTAACTTTTTTGGGTTTCATATACCTTTTTAAAGGAACATAAAACCCAAATGTTCTCTTTTGTAATTCAGACATATAATAAAAAAAATAAATAAAAAAGTTTCCAATTTACTTCTATTGTCAACTTTGCATTGTTCTTATTTGTTGAATAAATTGCACATACTCCTGAGATTACCTCCCTACTTCTCAACAACAATATAACTATCTATCTGAATCGTTAATAGAGATGTAAAAGTTCTTGAAATTAGAAAAAATTTAAATTTTCTGGGAAAATTGGAAAAAAAAAGCAGAGTGTTGTGCTCTTATAAATTTGAAAGTAATTTTGTCACATTGGGAACTTAAAAACATAATTTATGTAAGAACTTACTTGATAAATTCATTTATTTCATATTGGCAAGAGTCCATGAGCTAGTGACGTATGGGTTATACAATCCTACCAGGAGGGGCAAAGTTTCCCAAACCTCAAAATGCCTTTAAATACACCCCTTACCACACCCACAATTCAGTTTAACGAATAACCAAGTAGTGGGGTGATAAAGAAAGGAGTAATAAAGCATTAACAAAAAAATGTGGAAATAATTGTGCTTTATAAAAAAAAAAAAATCATAACCACCATAAAAAAGGGTGGGCCTCATGGACTCTTGCCAATATGAAAGAAATTAATTTATCAGGTAAGTTCTTACATAAATTATGTTTCTCCAACATAGGTGTGTCCGGTCCACGGCGTCATCCTTACTTGTGGGATATTCTCTTCCCCAACAGGAAATGGCAAAGAGCCCAGCAAAGCTGGTCACATGATCCCTCCTAGGCTCCGCCTTCCCCAGTCATTCTCTTTGCCGTTGTACAGGCAACATCTCCACGGAGATGGCTTAGAGTTTTTTAGTGTTTAACTGTAGTTTTTATTATTCAATCAAGAGTTTGTTATTTTAAAATAGTGCTGGTATGTACTATTTACTCTGAAACAGAAAAGAGATGAAGATTTCTGTTTGTAAGAGGAAAATGATTTTAGCAACCGTTACTAAAATCGATGGCTGTTCCACACAGGACTGTTGAGAGGAATTAACTTCAGTTGGGGGAACAGTGAGCAGACTTTTGCTGCTTGAGGTATGACACATTCTAACAAGACGATGTAATGCTGGAAGCTGTCATTTTCCCTATGGGATCCGGTAAGCCATTTTTATTACAGAAAGAAAAAAAGGGCTTCACAAGGGCTTTCTAAGACTGTAGACATTTTCTGGGCTAAATCGATTTATATTTTATACTCCATAGCCTTGAGGAATTATTTTAATCTTGGGAATTATGTAAAATAACCGGCAGGCACTGTATTGGACACCTTATTCTCTAGGGGCTTTCCCTAATCATAGGCAGAGTCTCATTTTCGCGCCTGTATTGCGCACTTGTTTTTGAGAAGCATGACATGCAGATGCATGTGTGAGGAGCTCTGATACATAGAAAAGACTTTCTGAAGGCGTCATTTGGTATCGTATTCCCCTTTGGGCTTGGTTGGGTCTCAGCAAAGCAGATACCAGGGACTGTAAAGGGGTTAAATATAAAAACGGCTCCGGTTCCGTTATTTTCAGGGTTCCCTTCTTGGGAACAATAATAGACTCCTTAGAAATGAGGATTTTTCTGACAGAGGCCAGAAAATCAAAACTTCTGAACTCTTGTCAAATACTTCATTCTGTTCCTCTTCCTTCCATAGCGCAGTGCATGGAAGTAATAGGTTTGATGGTAGCGGCAATGGACATAGTTCCTTTTGCACGCATTCATCTAAGACCATTACAACTGTGCATGCTCAGTCAGTGGAATGGGGACTATACAGACTTGTCTCCGACGATACAAGTAAATCAGAGGACCAGAGATTCACTCCGTTGGTGGCTGTCCCTGGACAACCTGTCACAGGGGATGAGCTTCCGCAGACCAGAGTGGGTCATTGTCACGACCGACGCCAGTCTGGTGGGCTGGGGCGCGGTCTGGGGACCCCTGAAAGCTCAGGGTCTTTGGTCTCGGGAAGAATCTCTTCTACCGATAAATATTCTGGAACTGAGAGCGATACTCAATGCTCTCAAGGCTTGGCCTCAGCTAGCAAAGGCCAAGTTCATACGGTTTCAATCAGACAACATGACGACTGTTGCGTACATCAACCATCAGGGGGGAACAAGGAGTTCCCTGGCGATGGAAGAAGTGACCAAAATCATTCAATGGGCGGAGACTCACTCCTGCCACTTGTCTGCAATCCACATCCCAGGAGTGGAAAATTGGGAAGCGGATTTTCTGAGTCGTCAGACATTTCATCCGGGGGAGTGGGAACTCCATCCGGAAATCTTTGCCCAAATCACTCAATTGTGGGGCATTCCAGACATGGATCTGATGGCCTCTCGTCAGAACTTCAAGGTTCCTTGCTACGGGTCCAGATCCAGGGATCCCAAGGCGACTCTAGTAGATGCACTAGTAGCACCTTGGACCTTCAAACTAGCTTATGTATTCCCGCCGTTTCCTCTCATCCCCAGGCTGGTAGCCAGGATCAATCAGGAGAGAGCATCGGTGATCTTGATAGCTCCTGCGTGGCCACGCAGGACTTGGTATGCAGACCTGGTGAATATGTCATCGGCTCCACCATGGAAGCTACCTTTGAGACGAGACCTTCTTGTTCAGGGTCCGTTCGAACATCCGAACCTGGTCTCACTCCAACTGACTGCTTGGAGATTGAACGCTTGATCTTATCAAAGCGAGGGTTCTCAGATTCTGTCATTGATACTCTTGTTCAGGCCAGAAAGCCTGTAACTAGAAAAATTTACCACAAAATATGGAAAAAATATATCTGTTGGTGTGAATCTAAAGGATTCCCTTGGGACAAGGTAAAAATTCCTAAGATTCTATCCTTCCTTCAAGAAGGTTTGGAGAAAGGATTATCTGCTAGTTCCTTGAAGGGACAGATTTCTGCCTTGTCTGTGTTACTTCACAAAAAGCTGGCAGCTGTGCCAGATGTTCAAGCCTTTGTTCAGGCTCTGGTTAGAATCAAGCCTGTTTACAAACCTTTGACTCCTCCTTGGAGTCTCAATTTAGTTCTTTCAGTTCTTCAGGGGGTTCCGTTTGAACCCTTACATTCCGTTGATATTAAGTTATTATCTTGGAAAGTTTTGTTTTTGGTTGCAATTTCTTCTGCTAGAAGAGTTTCAGAATTATCTGCTCTGCAGTGTTCTCCTCCTTATCTGGTGTTCCATGCAGATAAGGTGGTTTTACGTACTAAACCTGGTTTTCTTCCGAAAGTTGTTTCTAACAAAAACATTAACCAGGAGATAGTCGTGCCTTCTTTGTGTCCGAATCCAGTTTCAAAGAAGGAACGTCTGTTGCACAATTTGGATGTTGTTCGTGCTCTAAAATTCTATTTAGATGCTACAAAGGATTTTAGACAAACATCTTCCTTGTTTGTTGTTTATTCTGGTAAAAGGAGAGGTCAAAAAGCAACTTCTACCTCTCTCTCTTTTTGGATTAAAAGCATCATCAGATTGGCTTATGAGACTGCCGGACGGCAGCCTCCTGACAGAATCACAGCTCATTCCACTAGGGCTGTGGCTTCCACATGGGCCTTCAAGAACGAGGCTTCTATTGATCAGATATGTAAGGCAGCGACTTGGTCTTCACTGCACACTTTTACTAAATTTTACAAGTTTGATACTTTTGCTTCTTCTGAGGCTATTTTTGGGAGAAAGGTTTTGCAAGCCGTGGTGCCTTCCATCTAGGTGACCTGATTTGCTCCCTCCCTTCATCCGTGTCCTAAAGCTTTGGTATTGGTTCCCACAAGTAAGGATGACGCCGTGGACCGGACACACCTATGTTGGAGAAAACAGAATTTATGTTTACCTGATAAATTACTTTCTCCAACGGTGTGTCCGGTCCACGGCCCGCCCTGGTTTTTTAATCAGGTCTGATAATTTATTTTCTTTAACTACAGTCACCACGGTATCATATGGTTTCTCCTATGCAAATATTCCTCCTTTACGTCGGTCGAATGACTGGGGAAGGCGGAGCCTAGGAGGGATCATGTGACCAGCTTTGCTGGGCTCTTTGCCATTTCCTGTTGGGGAAGAGAATATCCCACAAGTAAGGATGACGCCGTGGACCGGACACACCGTTGGAGAAAGTAATTTATCAGGTAAACATAAATTCTGTTTTTCTTTCATGTAATTGGCAAGAGTCCATGAGCTAGTGACGTATGGGATAGCAATACCCAAGATGTGGAACTCCACGCAAGAGTCACTAGAGAGGGAGGGATAAAAATAAAAACAGCCATTTTCCGCTGAAAAAATGAATCCACAACCTAAAATATAAGTTTATTCTCATAAATGAAAGGAAAAAACTTAAATCAAAAGCAGAAGAATCAAACTGAAACAGCTGCCTGAAGAACTTTTCTACCAAAAACTGCTTCCGAAGAAGCAAATACATCAAAATGGTAGAATTTAGTAAATGTATGCAAAGAAGACCAAGTAGCAGCTTTGCAAATCTGGTCAACTGAAGCTTCATTCTTAAAAGCACAGGAAGTGGCAACTGATCTAGTAGAATGAGCTGTAATTCTCTGAGGCGGGGCTTGACCCGACTCCAAATAGGCTTGATGAATCAAAAGCTTTAACCACGAAACCAAAGAAACGGCAGAAACCTTCTGACCTTTCCTAGAACCAGAAAAAATAACAAATAGACTAGAAGTCATCCTGAAATCTTTAGTAGCTTCAACATAATATTTCAGAGCTCTCACCACATCCAAAGAATGTAAAGATCTCTCCAAAGAATTCTTAAGATTAGGAAACAAGGAAGGAACAACAATTTCTCTATTAAAGTTGTTAGAATTCACAGCCTTAGGTAAGAATTTAAATGAAGTCCGCAAAACTGCCTCATCCTGATGAAAAATCAGAAAAGGAGAATCACAAGAGAGAGCGGATAATTCAGAAACTCCTCTAGCAGAAGAGATGGTCAAAAGAAACAACACTTTCCAAGAAAGTAGTTTAATGTCAAAAGAATACATAGGCTCAAACGGAGGAGCCTGTAGAGCCTTCAAAACCAAATTAAGACTCCAAGGAGGAGAGATTGATTTAATGACAGGCTTGATACGAACCAAAGCCTGCACAAAACAATGAATATCAGGAAAAACGGACCTTGAGATAGAAAGTCTGGCCTTAATGGAAGTGGCCAAGGTTGGCAACTGGACATTCGAACAAGATCAGCATATCAAAACCTGTGAGGCCATGTTGGAGCCACCAGCAGCACAAACAATTGCTCCATGATGATTTTGGAGATCACTCTTGGAAGAAGAACTAGAGGCGGGAAAATATAAGTCGGTTGATAACACCCAGGAAGTGTCAACGCATCCACAGCTTCCGCCTGAGGATCCCTGGACCTGGACAGGTACCTGGGAAGTTTCTTCTTTAGATGAGATGCCATCAGATCTATTTCAGGAAGCCCCCACATCTGAACAACTTGAAAAACCATTCTCCCGGATGTAAAGTCTGACGACTGAGGTAATCCGCTTCCCAATTGTCTATACCTGGGATATGAACCACAGAAATTAGACAGGAGCTGGATTCCGCCCAAACAAGTATATGAGATACTACTTTCATAGCTTGAGGACTGTGAGTCCCATCCTGATAATTGACATATGTCACAGTTGTGATATTGTCTGTCTGAAAACAAATAAACGGTTCTCTCTTCCAAAGAGGCCAAAACTGAAGAGCCCTGAGAATCGCACAGAGTTTCAAAATATTGAATTATACGATGGTGATCTAACCACCAAGTCAAAGAAAGTCAAACATTGGGATTTAAGGATATTAATTGTGAAATCCTTGTATAATCCCTGCACCATTGGTTCAGCATACAAAGCTGGAGAGCTCTAATATGAAAACGAGCAAAGGGGATCGCGTCCTGATAGCGATCTGGACTAATCGGAATATGAAGATATGTATCCTGTTAGTCTATTGTGGGCATATAATGCCCTTGCTGAACAAAAGGCAGAATAGACCTTATAGTCACCGTTTTGAAAGTTGGTACTCTTACATATCGATTCAAAATGTTTAGATCCAAAACTGGTTTGAATGAATTTTCTTTCTTTGGGACAATGAATAGATTTGAATAAAACCCCAGACCCTGTTCCTGAAACGGAACTGGCATGATTACCCCAGATAACTCCAGGTTTGAAACACACTTCAGGAAAGCTTAAGCCTTTACTGGGTTTGCTGGAATGCGTGAGAGAAAAAATCTTCTCACAGGCGGTCTTACTCTGAATCCTATTCTGTACCCCTGAGAGACAATATTCTGAATCCAATGATTTTGGACAGAATTAATCCAAGCATCTTTGAAAAATCTTAATCTGCCCCTACCAGTTGAGCTGGAATGAGGGCCGCACCTTCATGCAGACTTGGGGGCTGACTTTGATCTCTTAAATGGCTTGGATTTATTCCAATTTGAAGAAGGCTTCCAATTGGAAACAGATTCCTTTGGGGAAGAATTAGGTTTCTGTTCCTTATTTAAGAACGAAAATGGTTAGAAGCTTTAGATTTACCCTTAGATCTTTATCCTGAGGCAAAAAAAAAACTCCCTTCCCCCCCAGTGACAGTTGAATTTATTGAATCCAACTGTGAACCAAATATTGTATTACCTTGGAAAGAAAGAGATAGCAATCTGGACTTAGAAGTCATATCAGCATTCCAAGATTTGAGCCACATAGCTCTTCTAGCTAAAATAGCTAAAGACATAGATTTAACATCAATTTTGATGATATCAAAAAATGGCATCACAAATGAAATTATTAGCATGTTGAATCAAGTTAACAATGCTAGATAAATCCTGATCCGATACTTGTTGCGCTAAAGTTTCCAACCAAAAAGTTGAAGCAGCTGCAACATCAGCCAAATAAATTGCAGGCTTAAGAAGAAGACCTGAAAATAAATAAGCTTTCTTTAGATAAGATTCAACTTTCCTATCTAAAGGATCTTTAAAAGAAGTACAAGCCTAGAGATAGCCCCATCAACTTTCGGATCTTTTCCCAAAACTCCAATCTAACCGCTGGCAAATGATACAATTTTTGAAACCTTAAAGAAGGAAGAAAATGAGTACCAGGCCTATTCCATTCCTTAGAAATCATATCAGAAATAGCATCAGGAACTGGAAAACCCTCTGGAATAACCACAGGAGGTTTATAAACAGAATTTAAACGTTTATTAGTTATAATATCCTCAATATCCAATATAATCAACACTTCTTCAACAAAGAACCAATGTACTCCATTTTAAATAAATAAGTAGATTTGTCAGTGTCAATATCTGTGGAAGGATCTTCTGAATCAGATAGATCCTCATCAGAGGAGGATAATTCAGTATGTTGTCGGTCATCTGAAATTACATCAACTTTATGAGAAGTTTTAAAAGACCTTTACATTTATTAGAAGGCGGGATGGCAGACAAAGCCTTCTGAATAGAATCAGCAATAAATTCTTATAAATTCACAGGTATATCTTGTACATTAGATGTTGAAGGAACAGCAACAGGCAATGTACTATTACTGATGGACACATTCTCTGTATGTAAAAGTTTATCATGACAACTTATTACAAACCACAGCTGTAGATATAATCTTCACAAGATAACAACAAATGTACTTAGCTTTGGTAGAACTGTTATCAAGCAGCAGGATTCCAACAGTGATTTCTGAGACAGGATCAGATTGAGACATCTTGCAAATGTAAGAGAAAAAAACAACATATAAAGCAAAATGATCAATTTCCTTATATGGCAGTTTCAGGAATGGGAAAAAAATGCAAACAGCATAGCCCTCTGATAGAGAAAAAAGGCAAGAGGCATATAGGAATGGGGTTTAAAATAATAAAAATATTTGGTGCCAAGTATGACGCACAAACAGAGAAAATGTTTTGGCGCTAACAACATCCGGAAATGACACACTTGCGTCATTAATGACGCAGCGTTGTTAAAGGACTCGGCGTCGACAAAGACGCCGGAAATGACGAATTTGCGTCATCGAACGTAACTTTGCGCCAAAAATGACGCAATATAGTTTGGCATTTAACGCCCTCGCGAGCCTAATTTTGCCCGCGAATTTAAAATGACAGTCAATTGAAAAAAGACTATACCCCAGGTAAGAAATACATTTTCCTAAAAAATGCATTTCCCAGATATGAAACTGACAGTCTGCAAAAGGAAATATACTGAAACCTGAATCATGGCAAATATAAGTACAATTCATATATTTAGAACTTTATATAAATACATAAAGTGCCAAACCATAGCTGAGAGTGTCTTAAGTAATGAAAACATACTTACCAAAAGACACCATCCACATATAGCAGATAGCCAAACCAGTACTGAAACGGTTATCAGTAGAGGTAATGGAATATAAGAGTATATCGTCGATCTGTAAAGGGAGGTAGGAGATGAATCTCTACGACCGATAACAGAGAATCTATGAAATAGATCTCCCGGGAGGAAAACCGTTGCATTCAAAAGGTGATACTCTCTTCACATCCCTCTGACATTCACTGTACTCTAAAAGGAATCGGGCTTCAAAAGTGCTGAGAAGCGCATATCAACGTAAAAATCTTAGCACAAACTTACTTCACCACCTCCATAGGAGGCAAAGTTTGTAAAACTAAATTGTGGGTGTGGTCGGGGGGTGTATTTATAGGCATTTTGAGGTTTGGGAAACTTTGCCCCTCCTGGTAGGATTGTATATCCCATACGTCACTAGCTCATGGACTCTTGCCAATACATGAAAGAAATGTAGTGTGTATAAATGTATTATGCTTGAAATAAAAGTATGGCTTATTCAGTAAATAAATTTGCTATTTAAAACTTTATTATCCTTGGGTAATACTTCCCAGGTGAGAAACCACCTCTGAGGGCGTGGACAGAACTAACCACTCCCCTATTTAGCAGTTTATAGGTTACCTCTCTTTCACTTACCCCTCCTACTCGTTCTGTTCAACCTTCAAGGTGGACAGGACATGGGGGTTCTCCCTTTTTCTCTTGCAAGGTGTATCCAGTCCACGGATTCATCCTTTACTTGTGGGATATTCTCATTCCCTACAGGAAGTGGCAAAGAGAGCACACAGCAAAGCTGTCCATATAGCTCCCCCTCTAGTTCCACCCCCCAGTCATTCTCTTTGCCGGCTCTAAGCACTAGGGTCTCTCTACGGGAGGGTAAAGTGAATGTGGTGTTAGAATTGTAGTTTTTATTATCTTCAATCAAAAGTTTATTTTAAATGGTCTGGACTGAGGAGTACCATAAAACCTCAGTTGGGGGGAACGGTTTGCAGGGTAATCTGCAATGAGGTATGTTCAGTCATTTATTTCTAGACAAGACTGAGATAATGCTAGAAGAGACTGACAATATCCCCATGAGGGGAGGGTAAGCTATGTTCACAGACTTAGTAAGGAATTGAATGCTTACATAACAGGGCTAATTATGCGGGTTGACGCTGATTCAGGGCAATCGATTGTTTATTCAAGAAAAATATCGTTTGTAGACACTTTGAAAGTCCTTTTGGGGTTCTTTCTGGGGTTATTACCCACATGGCTGGTTTTTAGTCACTTCAGAGTGATTTACTAGGCCTCACAACTCCGGAGTAGAGTGGGAGGGGCCTAATTTCGCGCCTCAGATGCGCAGTTAGAATTGCAGAGAAGTTCATGCTGCTTCACATGGAGGGTCCTGCTGCTGTTTGAGGGCCTTATAGAAGCTATATTCCCCCAAATCTGATCCCTAAGGGCAGGTAGGGCCACAGCAAGGCTGTGGCAAGGTGCTGTACTATTATTAACCGGGTGTTGGCTTTTAGGCTACTCCGGGTTGGGCATTAAGGGGTTAATCGTTTTGAAACTTGTGGTACAATTTTATTAAGGCTTTAGGTACATCCTGTGAAAATTTCAGGAGAATTGCTGCATTTTTCACTGTTTTGTAAAATTGTGTGCTCTTTTTATTTCTTAAAGGCACAGTACGTTTTTTTTCAAATTGTGTTTTTTATTTGATTAAAGTGATTTCCAAGCCTGCTTGTATATATTACTAGTCTATTAAACATGTCTGACACTAAGTAAAATCCTTGTTCAATGTGTTTAGAAGCCATGGTGGAACCCCCTCTCAGAATGTGTCCCACTTGTACTGATATGTCTATACACTTTAAAGATCATATTGTTGCACTTAGAAATGTGGCCCAAGAGGATTCTCAGACTGAAGGTAACGAGGGTAGCCCGTCTGCCTCTCCCCAAGTGTCACAACCAGTTACGCCTGCGCAAGCGACGCCTAGTACCTCTAGTGCGTCTAACTCTTTTACATTACAAGACTTAGCGGCAGTCATGGATAATTCTCTTACAGCCTTCTTATCTAAACTGCCCGTGTTACCCGCAAAGCGTGATAGCTCCGTTTCAAGAACAGATTATGATCATTCTGACGCTTTGGTAGCCGTATCCGATATTCCCTCACAACGCTCTGAAGTGGGAGCAAGGGATTTAATGTCTGAGGGAGAAGTCTCTGATTCAGGATCGGTTCCTCCTCAGACAGATTCAGATACATTGGCTTTTAAATTTAAACTAGAACACCTCTGCGTTTTGCTTAGGGAGGTATTCGCTACTCTGGATGACTGCGATCCTTTGGTGATCCCAGAGAAATTGTGTAAAATGGACAAGTACCTAGAGGTCCCGGTTTACACGGATACGTTTCCGGTCCCTAAGAGGATTGCGGATATAGTTACTAGGGAGTGGGTTAGACCAGGTGTTCCCTTTGCTCCCCCTCCTGTTTTTAAGATAATGTTCCCCATACCTGACCCTGTGCGGGACTCGTGGCAGACGGTCCCTAAGGTGGAGGGGGCTATTTCTACACTTGCTAAACGCACAACCATACCAATTGAAGACAGTTGTGCTTTTAAAGACCCTGTGGATAAGAAGTTAGAGGGTTAACTTAAGAAAATATTTGTTCAACAAGGTTTTATTCTCCAACCTATTGCCTGCATTATTCCTGTAACTACTGCAGCTGCTTTCTGGTTTGAGGCACTGGAAGACTCGCTCCAGAAGGAGACCTCATATGAGGAAATTATGGATAGAATTAAGGCTCTAAAGCTAGCTAATTCTTTTATCACTGACGGCGCTTTCCAAATAGCTAAGTTAGCGGCAAAAAATTCAGGTTTCGCCATTTTGGCGCGCAGGGCGCTATGGCTAAAGTCCTGGTCGGCCGATGTGTCGTCTAAATCCAAGCTTTTGAACATCCCTTTCAAATGAAAGACCCTCTTCGGCCCTGAATTGAAAGAGATTATTTCAGATATCAACGGGGGAAAAGGCCATGCTCTCCCTCAGGACAAGCCCTTTAAGACAAAAAACAAGGCTAATTTTCGTTCCTTTCGCAATTTCAGGAACGGCCCCGCTTCATCCTCTCAGGCTGCAAAGCAAGAGGGTAACGCTTCACAGCCCAAGGCAACCTGGAAACCTTACCAGGGCTGGGATAAGGGTAAACAGGCCAAAAAGCCTGCAACTGCCACCAAGACAGCATGAAGGGGTAGCCCCCGATCCGGGACCGGATCTAGTAGGGGGCAGACTCTCTCTCTTCGCTCAGGCCTGGGCAAGAGATGTACACGATCCTTGGGCATTAGAGATTGTAGCCCAGGGATACCTTCTAGAATTCAAGAACTCTCCTCCAAGGGGAAGGTTCCACATTTCTCGTCTGTCTACAGATCAGACAAAGAAAGAGGCGTTTTTACGCTGTGTAGAAGATCTACTTACAATGGGGAGTGATCCACCCAGTTCCAATTGTAGAACATGGACTGGGGTTTTACTCAAACCTGTTTGTGGTTCCCAAAAAAGAAGGAACTTTCAGACCAATCCTGGATCTCAAAATTCTAAACAAATTCCTCAGAGTCCCATCATTCAAGATGGAGACCATTCGGACAATCTTACCAATGATCCAGGAGGGTCAATATATGACTACCGTGGATCTAAAGGATGCGTATCTGCATATTCCTATCCACAAAGATCATCACCAGTTTCTCAGGTTCGCCTTTCTGGACAAGCATTATCAGTTTGTGGCTCTTCCTTTCGGGTTGCCACTGCTCCCAGAATTTTCACAAAGGTGCTAGGGTCCCTCCTGGCGGTTCTAAGACCGCAGGGCATAGCAGTGGCGCCTTACTTAGACGACATCTTAATTCAGGCGTCGACTTTCCAAAGAACCAAATCTCACACGGAGATCGTATTGTCCTTTCTGAGGTCTCACGAGTGGAAGGTGAACGTAAAAAAGAGTTCTCTCTCCCCCCTCACAAGAGTTCCATTCCTAGGAACTCTGATAGACTCGGTAGAAATGAAAATATTTCTGACGGAGGTCAGAAAGTTAAAACTGTTAACTACTTGCCGAGCTCTTCATTCCATTCCTCGGCCATCTGTATCTTAGTGCAGGGAGACAATCGGACTAATGGTAGCGGCAATGGACATAGTCCCTTTTGCTCGGATACACCTCAGACCACTGTAACTATGCATGCTCAAACAGTGGAATTGGGATTATGCAGATTTGTCTCCTCAAATTCAGTTGGACCAGGAGACCAGAGATTCTCTTCTCTGGTGGTTGTCTCAGAATCACCTGTCTCAGGGAATATGTTTCCGCAGACCAGAGTGGATCATTGTAACGACCGACGCCAGTCTGTTAGGCTGGGGTGCGGTCTGGGACTCCCTGGAAGCTCAGGGCTTATGGTCTCGGGAAGAAACTCTTCTCCCGATAAACATTCTGGATCTGAGGGCGATATTCAACGCTCTTCAGGCATGGCCTCAACTAGCTGCGGCTAAATTCATCAGATTTCAGTCGGACAACATCACGACTGTAGCTTACGTCAATCATCAGGGGGGAACAAAGAGTTCCCTAGCAATGACGGAAGTAACCAAAATAATCAGGTGGGCGGAGGATCACTCCTGCCATCTCTCAGCAATTCACATCCCAGGAGTAGACAACTGGGAGGCGGATTTTCTAAGTCGTCAGATTTTTCACCCGGGGGAGTGGGAACTCCACCCGGAGGAATTTGCCCAGCTGACCCAGCTTTGGGGCACTCCAGAGTTGGATCTGATGGCGTCCCGTCAGAACACCAAACTTCCTCTCTACGGGTCCAGGTCCCGGGATCCCAAGGCGGTATTGATAGATGCTCTAGCAGCACCTTGGTCCTTCAATCTGGCTTATGTTTTTCCAGCGTTTCCTCTCCTCCCGCGTCTGGTTGCCAGAATCAAGCAGGAGAAGGCTTTGGTGATTCTGATAGCGCCTGCGTGGCCACGCAGGACTTGGTATGCAGACCTAGTGGGCATGTCATCTGTCCCACCATGGACATTGCCAATGAGTCAGGATCTTCTGATACAGGGTCCGTTCAAGCATCCAAATTTAGTTTCTCTACGTCTGACTGCTTGGAGATTGAACGCTTAATTCTATCAAAGCGTGGGTTCTCTGAGTCAGTTATAGATACTCTGATTCAGGCTAGAAAGTCTGTCACCAGGAAAATCTACCATAAGATATGGCGGAAATATCTTTGTTGGTGTGAATCCAAGGGTTACTCATGGAGTAAGAGTAGGATTCCCAGGATATTGTCTTTTCTCCAAGAAGGATTGGAGAAAGGATTGTCAGCTAGTTCCTTAAAAGGACAAATATCTGCTTTGTCTATCCTGTTACACAAGCGTCTGGCAGAGGTACCAGACGTTCAAGCGTTTGCTCAGGCTTTAGTCAGAATCAAGTCTGTCTATAAAGCTGTGGCACCGCCATGGAGTTTGAATCTAGTTCTTTCAGTTCTTCAAGGGGTTCCGTTTGAACCTTTACATTCCATAGACATTAAGTTGTTATCTTGGAAAGTTTTGTTTTTGATAGCTATCTCTTCTGCTAGAAGAGTTTCAGAATTATCTGCCTTACAGTGTGATTCACCTTACCTGGTGTTCCACGCAGATAAGGTAGTTTTGCGTACCAAGCCTGGTTTTCTTCCTAAAGTTGTTTCTAACAAGAATATTAACCAGGAAATAGTTGTTCCTTCTCTGTGTCCTAATCCATATTCGAAGAAGGAACGTCTATTACACAATCTTGATGTAGTTTGTGCTTTAAAGTTCTATTTACAAGCAACTAAGGATTTCAGACAAACATCTTCCTTGTTTGTTATCTATTCTGGTAAGAGGAGAGGTCAGAAAGCGACTGCTACCTCTCTTTCCTTTTGGCTGAAAAGCATCATCCGTTTGGCCTATGAGACTGCTGGCCAGCAGCCTCCTGAAAGAATTACTGCTCATTCTACCAGAGCAGTGGCTTCCACATGGGCTTTCAAAAATGAGGCTTCTGTTGAACAGATTTGTAAGGTCTTCACTGCATACTTTTGCCAAATTTTACAAATTCAATACTTTTGCTTCTTCGGAGGCTATTTTTGGGGGAGAGGTTTTGCAAGCAGTGGTGCCTTCCGTTTAAGGTACCTGTCTTGTTCCCTCCCTTCATCCGTGTCCTAAAGCTTTGGTATTGGTATCCCACAAGTAAAGGATGAATCCGTGGACTGGACACACCTTGCAAGAGAAAACAGAATTTATGCTTACCTGATAAATTACTTTCTCTTGCGGTGTATCCAGTCCACGGCCCGCCCTGACATTTAAGTCAGGTAAAAATTTTTTTTTTTAAACTACAGTCACCACTGCACCCTATGGTTTCTCCTTTTTCTTCCTAACCTTTGGTCGAATGACGGGGGTGAAGCTAGAGGGGGAGTTATATGGACAGCTTTGCTGTGTGCTCTCTTTGCCACTTCCTGTAGGGAATGAGAATATCCCACAAGCAAAGGATGAATCCGTGGACTGGATACACCGCAAGAGAAAGTAATTTATCAGGTAAGCATAAATTCTGTTTTTCCCATGGGATTATGGTTGTGCTTCACTCTGGCTGTATGACTACGTCATTATCCTGGGCAAACTTACCATCTATCCTTTTTCAGGCTTGTGGCTGAGTGTAGTTGATGTATACTTTGTTTCTCCATTTTGGGGAACTTTCGATGAGGGCCACCATCTTGGATGATGTCACCGGAAGTGACAATGCAGAGGTCACTTCTGGGGTTGTGTGGAGTGCGCAATCTGTTTTATGTTCTCATTGGCATTTCACGTTTGAGCTAGATGAAGGATTTATGTAATTTTTCCATTATCAATTGCTGTCATTTTATGATATTTTTTTTTTTCCACATTGTTTATTCCTTTCAGTTCAAAAGGCTATTTATTTGTAATTACAAAATTTTTATTTAATTAATTATCCAACTTCTTTTTCAGGCATTGGCTAATATTCTTCCTTCCACAAAATAAATTATACCAACCTGGGATTTACCTACTGTTCATTAGGTTTTTCAGGATATACCGTTTGTAACACTACTAGAAGTTTTTCTTTGGTTTTTAACTTAGAAGACAATCTTTTTGGTGACTATTATATCTGCTAGACGTGTGTTTGAATCGCAAGCTTTTTTTTCTGTAAAAATATATATATATATTTCTCTTATTAATAATACAAGGTTATCCTATGTATGGTTTCTTTGTTTTTTGCTTCAACTGTTCACTTACTTTTGTAAATGACAAATGTTGTTCTACCATCTTTCTGCCTTGATAGGAAGAAAGCCCAGACTAAGCCACTCTATCGTTGGATGCATTTTGTTGCTTACAAATCTATGTCATGATAATTCATTCCATTAATAGGACGGGTTGTCTTTGTCATAACTAAAAGTCCTCTTTAGGGCTAGGTTCAGCAAAAACAACTATCTCTAGTTGGATATGTTCAATCTATTTCATGAGCCTATAAACAAAGAAATGAACCAGTTCCAGATGAGCTTGGGACACATTCCAGATTCCACAAGGGTAACGGTAACATCATGGGCTATGATGACTGATGCCTCCTTATTTGAATTTTTTTAGGTTGATGTCTGGAAAAAACATTTCAAACTTCTGTGCCCCATTTTACTTTGGACGTTTTTATAATCTGGTTGATTTGGTCATAATGGTCATAAAATTGTTTTCTTTTATAGCTTTAACAATAACTTTTTCAATTTTTCAGTATCTTATCTTCCCACCCATTTTATTTATCTTACACTGCTATTCAGTGATCTCACCTGGGAAGTATTACCCAAGGGGAGCCAAGATAATTAGAAATTAACCCCCATATACAATATCTTGGCTCATATCCTTGAGTAATACTTACCAGTCTCCCTGGTTTGTGTCCCCACCTCACTTTGTTGGACATTTCACGGAGTAGGAGGGGTAAATAAAAGAGGTTATTTATAAACTGGTAAATGGGGGACTGGTTGATTCTGTCCATGCCCTCTGAGAAGTGGTTTCTTACCTGGGAAGTATTACACAAGGATATGAATGAGCCAAGATTTTGCAAGAAATTTCTTGCATTTGGGTGTTAATTTCTATTTTTTTGTGACAAATGGAACTACAAGTTATGATATGTTAAGAACACATGAACTAAAAAGAACCTCTTTTGCCAGTAGATGAGGACAGGCAACAACATCTGAACAGCTGAAAACAACATCAACATAACAAAACTATGAACTTTATTTTGTCTACTTTAATTCTGCTATTGATTTATAGTACCAAATGGGAGAGAGTACTCCTTTCCATTAAAGACACTCCAGACCCCTAAAATATATTTTTTATCATTTGTAAAAGAAGATATTCTATACTCCTTTTTTGTTCTTGAGGTTTTGAGGGGCCTTTCCATCTCTATTCATGAAAGAAAAATTGTGTTTTATTGTCCATTTAAAAATAACCATCCTTGCTTCTTAAATGAAAACAAAAATGAACAACAAGGTTATAATCAGAGTAGTTACTTTTTGACTATACCTAACTCGTATAAGAGAGGCTATTCTTCCGCCAGCTTCCTATGTCAAGCTAACTGCTTGTGTGGGAACCCCCGCCCCATCTCCCAGTCCTATAAATATGCATGCTGAGCAGGTGACAATTAAGTTAATATTTTATCTGTAAATACAGATTTGTTTTTATTCTGTGTTTTTTCTCCTCATAGTTACACTTGATCTGTTTGCTCAGTTTGAAGTTGGTCATGTGTACTGTAACAAAATGTCATGACAGTGACACATTGTAACAGCTTGCATCTCATTTACTGGATTAATGCAAATTATACTACTTCTTATTGTATTTGTATTAGATGGTAAGTGAATTGTTCCAACCCTGTAGTCAAGGGTGGATCTACCATTGGTCCAGCAGGTGCAATGGCAATAGGGCCCAGGTGCTGGAGGGGGTCCATAGCAGCCAGTCTATACGTAGGCAAGTGCAGGATGTGTACAATCCTAATGCAAGGGAGCCTTTTATTAGTCCAGGTTGCAAGTTTATCTATCCTTAAAATAATTAACCTGAGTAGCATGTATATTATTACTATTGCTTACTACAGAGTTACCCTTTGGGACCCCCAAAACATTTTTGCACCAGGGTTGTAGGAGTCAACCTCAAAATTTAGGGATATCAAGGGGTTAAATCACTGCTGCAAACCACACTTGTTGGAGTGATATAACCCTTTGATTGCATAAGCACAAAAACAAAGGTAAAAGACAAGCACAGGGCAACTAGTCACCTCTATCTTCCAGGTTTATCTAGCACTACTATATTTTAACAAATGAGAGAAGTATTCACAAGTATTTTTCTCTTGTTAAGTGTATCCAGTCCACGGATCATCCATTACTTGTGGGATATTCTCCTTCCCAACAGGAAGTTGCAAGAGGATCACCCACAGCAGAGCTGCTATATAGCTCCTCCCCTAACTGTCATATCCAGTCATTCTCTTGCAAGCCTCAACCAAGATGGAGGTCGTAAGAGGAGTGTGGTGTTTTATACTTAGTTTATTCCTCAATCAAAAGTTTGTTATTTTTAAATGGTACCGGAGTGTACTGTTTATCTCAGGCAGTATTTAGAAGAAGAATCTGCCTGCGTTTTCTATGATCTTAGCAGAAGTAACTAAGATCCATGGCTTTTCTCACATATTCTGAGGAGTGAGGTAACTTCAGAGAGGGAATGGCGTGCAGGTTTTCCTGCAATAAGGTATGTGCAGTTAATATTTTTCTAGGGATGGAATTTGCTAGAAAATGCTGCTGATACCGAACTAATGTAAGTAAAGCCTTAAATGCAGTTATAGCGACTGGTATCAGGCTTATTAATAGAGATACATACTCTTATAAAAGTGTATTTTAAAACGTTTGCTGGCATGTTTAATCGTTTTTTATATATGTTTGGTGATAAAACTTATTGGGGCCTAGTTTTTTTCCACATGGCTGGTTTGATTTTTTGCCTAGTAACATTTTCCTTAGGCTTTCCACTGTTGCAATATGAGTGGGAAGGGCCTATTTTAGTGTTTTTCTGTGCAGCTAAAAATACTGACAGAGACATTCAGCTTCTTCCTGCATGATCCAGGACATCTCTGGAGGGCTCAAAAGGCTTCAAAGTCGTTTTTGAGGGAGGTAAAAAGCCACAGTAGAGCTGTGGCAGTTGTTGTGACTGTTTGAAAAACCCCCCCCCAAAAAAAACGTTTTTGTCTTTTATTATTCAGTTTTGGGTATTAAGGGGTTAATCATCCATTTGCAAGTGGGTGCAATGCTCTGCTAACTTGTTATATACACTGTAAAAATGTTGTTAGTGTAACTGCCTTTTTTCACTGTTATTTCAAATTTTGACAAAATTTGTGTTTCTTAAAGGTGCAGTAACGTTTTTTATATTGCTTGTAAACTTGTTTAAAGTGTTTTCCAAGCTTGCTAGTCTCATTGCTAGTCTGTTTAAACATGTCTGACACAGTGGAAACTACTTGTTCATTATGTTTGAAAGCCATGGTGGAGCCCCATAGGAGAATGTGTACTAAATGTATTGATTTCACCTTAAACAGTAAAGATCAGTCTTTATCTATAAAAGAATTATCACCAGAAGATTCTGACGAGGGGGAAGTTATGCCGACTAACTCTCCCCACGTGTCAGACCCTTCGCCTCCCGCTCAGGGGATGCACGCTAATATGGCGCCAATTACATCAGGGACGCCCATAGCGATTACCTTGCAGGACATGGCTGCAATCATGAATAATACCCTGTCAGAGGTATTATCCAGGTTGCCTGAATTAAGAGGCAAGCGCGATTGCTCTGGGGTTAGGAGAAATACAGAGCGCGCAGATGCTGTAAGGGCCATGTTTGATACTGCGTCACAATATGCAGATCATGAGGACGGAGAGCTTCAGTCTATGGGTGACATCTCTGATTCGGGGAAACCTGATTCAGAGATTTCTAATTTTAAATTTAAGCTTGAGAACCTCTGTGTGTTGCTTGGGGAGGTATTAGCTGCTCTGAATGACTGTAACACAGTTGCAGTACCAGAGAAATTGTGTAGGCTGGATAAATACTATGCGGTACCGGTGTGTACTGATGTTTTTCCTATACCTAAAAGGCTTACAGAAATTATTAGCAAGGAGTGGGATAGACCGGGGTGCCTTTTTCCCCACCTCCTATATTTAGAAAAATGTTTCTAATAGACGCCACTACACGGGACTTATGGCCGATGGTCCCTAAGGTGGAGGGAGCAGTTTCTACTTTAGCAAAGCGTACTACTATCCCTGTTGAGGACAGTTGTGCTTTTTCAGATCCAATGGATAAAAAATTGGAGGGTTACCTTAAGAAAATGTTTATTCAACAAGGTTTTATTTTACAGCCCCTTGCATGCATTGCGCCTGTCACGGCCGCGGCGGCATTCTGGTTTGAGGCCCTGGAAGAGGCCATCCATACAGCTCCATTGACTGAAATTATTGACAAGCTTAGAACACTAAAGCTAGCTAACTCATTTGTTTCTGATGCCATTGTTCATTTGACTAAACTAACGGCTAAGAATTTCGGATTCGCCATCCAGGCGCGTAGGGGGCTATGGCTTAAATCCTGGTCAGCTGACGTGACTTCGAAGTCTAAATTACTCAACATTCCTTTCAAGGGGCAGACCTTATTCGGGCCTGGTTTGAAGGAAATTATTGCTGACATTACTGGAGGTAAGGGTCACACCCTTCCTCAGGACAGGGCCAAAGCAAAGGCCAAACAGTCTAATTTTCGTGCCTTTCGAAATTTCAAGGCAGGTGCAGCATCAACTTCCTCCGCTTCAAAACAAGAGGGAACTTTTGCTCAATCTAAGCAGGCCTGGAAACCTAACCAGTCCTAGAACAAAGGCAAGCAGGCCAGAAAGCCTGCTGCTGCCTCTAAGACAGCATGAAGGAACGGCCCCCTATACGGCGACGGATCTAGTAGGGGGCAGACTTTCTCTCTTCGCCCAGGCGTGGGCAAGAGATGTTCAGGATCCCTGGGCGTTGGAGATCATATCTCAGGGATATCTTCTGGACTTCAAAACTTCCCCTCCACAAGGGAGATTTCATCTTTCAAGGCTATCTGCAAATCGGATAAAGAAAGAGGCATTCCTACGCTGTGTGCAAGACCTCCTAGTTATGGGAGTGATCCATCCAGTTCCGCGGACGGAACAAGGACAGGGCTTTTATTCAAATCTGTTTGTGGTTCCCAAAAAAGAGGGAACCTTCAGACCAATTTTGGATCTAAAGATCTTAAACAAATTCCTCAGAGTTCCATCTTTCAAAATGGAAACTATTTGGACCATCCTACCCATGATCCAAGAAGGTCAGTACATGACCACAGTGGACTTAAAGGATGCCTACCTTCACATACCGATTCACAAAGCTCATCATCGGTTTCTAAGGTTTGCCTTTCTAGACAGGCATTACCAATTTGTAGCTCTTCCCTTCGGGTTGGCTACAGCCCCGAGAATCTTTACAAAGGTTCTGGGCTCACTTCTGGCGGTTCTAAGACCGCGAGGCATAGCGGTAGCTCCGTATCTAGACGACATCCTGATACAGGCGTCAAGCTTTCAAGTTGCCAAGTCTCATACAGAGATAGTTCTGGCATTTCTGAGGTCGCACGGGTGGAAAGTGAACGAGGAAAAGAGTTCTCTATCCCCACTCACAAGAGTCTCCTTCTTAGGGACTCTTATAGATTCTGTAGAAATGAAAATTTACCTGATGGAGTCCAGGTTATCAAAACTTCTAGATGCTTGCCGTGTTCTTCACTCCATTCCGCGCCCTTCGGTAGCTCAGTGTATGGAGGTAATCGGCTTAATGGTAGCGGCAATGGACATAGTGCCATTTGCGCGCCTTCATCTCAGACCGCTGCAATTATGCATGCTGAGTCAGTGGAATGGGGATTACACAGATTTGTCCCCTCTGCTAAATCTGGATCAAGAGACCAGAGATTCTCTTCTCTGGTGGTTGTCTCGGGTACACCTGTCCAAGGGTATGACCTTTCGCAGGCCAGATTGGACAATTGTAACAACAGATGCCAGCCTTCTAGGTTGGGGTGCAGTCTGGAATTCCCTGAAGGCACAGGGATCGTGGACTCAGGAGGAGAAACTCCTTCCAATAAATATTCTGGAGTTAAGAGCGATATTCAATGCTCTTCTGGCTTGGCCTCAGTTAGCAACACTGAGGTTCATCAGATTTCAGTCGGACAACATCACGACTGTGGCTTACATCAACCATCAAGGGGGAACCAGGAGTTCCCTAGCGATGTTAGAAGTCTCAAAAATAATTCGCTGGGCAGAGTACCACTCTTGCCACCTGTCAGCAATCCATTTCCCAGGCGTGGAGAACTGGGAGGCGGATTTTCGAAGTCGTCAGACTTTCCATCCGGGGGAGTGGGAACTCCATCCGGAGGTGTTTGCTCAGTTGATTCATCGTTGGGGCAAACCAGAGTTGAATCTCATGGCGTCTCGCCAGAACGCCAAGCTTCCTTGTTACGGATCCAGGTCCAGGGACCCAGAAGCGATGCTGATAGATGCGCTAGCAGCGCCTTGGTTCTTCAACCTGGCTTATGTGTTTCCACCGTTTCCTCTGCTCCCTCGACTGATTGCCAAAATCAAACAGGAGAGAGCATCAGTGATTCTGATAGCACCTGCGTGGCCACGCAGGACTTGGTATGCAGACCTAGTGGACATGTCATCCTTTCCACCATGGACTCTGCCTCTAAGACAGGACCTTCTGATACAAGGTCCTTTCAATCATCCAAATCTAATTTCTCTGAGACTGACTGCATGGAGATTGAACGCTTGATTCTATCAAAGCGTGGCTTCTCCGAGTCAGTCATTGATACTTTAATACAGGCACGAAAGCCTGTTACCAGGAAAATCTACCACAAGATATGGAGTAAATCTCTTTATTGGTGTGAATCCAAGACTTACTCATGGAGTAAAGTTAGGATTCCTAGAATACTGTCTTTTCTCCAAGAGGGCTTGGACAAAGGATTATCAGCTAGTTCCTTAAAGGGACAGATTTCTGCTCTGTCTATTCTTTTGCACAAGCGTCTGACAGAGGTTCCAGACGTCCAGGCATTTTGCCAGGCTTTGGTTAGATTTAAGCCTGTGTTTAAACATGTTGCTCCCCCGTGGAGCTTAAACTTGGTTCTTAAGGTTCTTCAAGGAGTTCCGTTTGAACCCCTTCATTCCATTGATATTAATCTTTTATCTTGGAAAGTTCTGTTTTTGATGGCTATTTCCTCGGCTCAGAGAGTCTCTGAGCTATCTGCCTTACAATGTGATTCTCCCTATCTGATTTTTCATGCAGATAAGGTAGTTCTGTGTACCAAACCTGGGTTTTTACCTAAGGTGGTTTCTAACAAGAATATCAATCAAGAGATTGTTGTTCCATCGTTGTGCCCTAACCCTTCAAAGAAGGAACGTCTTTTACATAATCTGGACGTAGTCCGTGCCTTGAAGTTTTACTTACAAGCTACTAAGGATTTTCGTCAAACATCTTTCCTGTTTGTCGTTTACTCTGGACAGAGGAGAGGTCAAAAAGCTTCGGCAACCTCTCTTTCCTTTTGGCTTCGGAGCGTAATAAGCCTAGCCTATGAGACTGCTGGACAGCAGCCCCCTGAAAGGATTACAGCTCATTCTACTAGAGCTGTGGCTTCCACCTGGGCCTTCAAAAATGAGGCCTCTGTTGAACAGATTTGCAAGGCTGCGACTTGGTCTTTGCTTCACACTTTTTCAAAATTTTACAAATTTGATACTTTTGCTTCTTCGGAGGCTGTGTTTGGGAGAAAGGTTCTTCAGGCAGTGGTTCCTTCCGCTTAATCCTGCCTTGTCCCTCCCATCATCCGTGTACTTTAGCTTTGGTATTGGTATCCCACAAGTAATGGATGATCCGTGGACTGGATACACTTAACAAGAGAAAACATAATTTATGCTTACCTGATAAATTTATTTCTCTTGTAGTGTATCCAGTCCACGGCCCGCCCTGTCCTTTTAAGGCAGGTCTAAATTTTAATTAAACTACAGTCACCACTGCACCCTATGGTTTCTCCTTTCTCTGTTTGTTTTCGGTCGAATGACTGGATATGACAGTTAGGGGAGGAGCTATATAGCAGCTCTGCTGTGGGTGATCCTCTTGCAACTTCCTGTTGGGAAGGAGAATATCCCACAAGTAATGGATGATCCGTGGACTGGATACACTACAAGAGAAATAAATTTATCAGGTAAGCATAAATTATGTTTTTAGGGGTGTATCCCTGGTATCTTAACACTGCACATTTTGTAATTACATGAATGCTTATATTCTGTATTTTGGGGGATGTGGCCCTCTTTTGTTAGCAGGTGATTTTGTTTAAAATACATTTTTTAAACTCCTTTTTTTTTTTAAATTTGAATCAGAATTTTATCATTTAAATTGGATGTTTTTTTTAAAATTAAAATAAAATGCTTTGCTCATTAAAGCATGACATTTTAAGACTACTGAGACTGATCCTCTAGGTATTTAATCCCCACTCCTCTATGGGGTTAAAACACATATTATAAGTACTGCTCGGGATCCAATAAAGTTCTACTATGTGTTAAACCCCTGCAAAGGTGCAGGGTTGCTAGTCTTAAAATGAAATGTTTTAACAAATTATAACGTTATCTATTATATATAATGGCACTTTAGAAGATCTTGAGAAGCAATCATGTACGTATTAGATATGTTTTTGTGAAAGGTCATACCCACTATCAATGACCTTCAGGAACAAGTTAGGCTTCATACAGGTTGATACTTAAAGGGACAGTCTACACCAAAATTGTTATTTTTTAAATTAATATAACCAATGTTGGCAAAATTAGGGAATGGGTAATAAAGGGATTATCTATCTTGATATACTATAACAATTTTGGGGTAGACTGTCCCTTTAATTCAAGAGGCAACATTTTTTTTAAAGAAAAAATAATACATAAAAAAAAAGACACAACAGATGTTGGTATTTTGGGACATTTTATAACCTGAAATTTTTTAGCTATTGAGTTCTCCAGCTAATCACCTTTTTGAGACTTATTTGAAAAAGCCAGCTTAAAAACATATCTTTTACTCTGTTTTCAGGCACCCCTTTAAAGAGGGGAAATGGAAGCCAGCAGCCCTAAACCCGGAGCAACAAATGGCTTCACCATGAAATCACAGCTTCAGGTTACTGGTAAGTGTTAATACTAGCAATGAATCAGGGTGCTAGATGGTCATGTATTTTTTGATACATTATAAAAAATGACTAGCAAATATAGTTGTAACTGTATGTTATTTGTGTAACATTAACACATTTAACTATAGCAATATACATTAAAGGCATAGGAAAGTAAAAATTAAACTTGCATGATTCAGATAGAGCATGTCATTTTAAGACACCTTTACGTTCACTTCTATTGTGAAATGTGCTTCAATCTCTTTGTTTCCCTTGTAGAAAAAGAATACACACGTATCCTACACTATTGGGAGCTAGTTGCTGATTGGTGCCTGCACATATTTGTCTCTTGTGATTGGCTAACTAATAATATAACATAATAAAGCATATCTGATAATGAAAGTAAATTGAAAAGTTGTTTAAAATTGTATGTTCATGAAATCATGAAATACAATTTTAGGGTTTCCTATCCCTTTAAATAAAGGGATTCCTCAACATATATGTTGCTCATTTCTTTTCTAAAAAACTGATATAAATTCTCTGCACTTTTCCTGCTATAATGGCCTTCCCATGTCAATTAGTTTGAACGGACACTCTAAAGCTATGGCCCATCCTCCCAAGCAGTTGCCATACATTCTTTCTCAGTCACCCCTAAACATCTAGATTGTAAACTCTTTGAAGACTCTGCATCAGGTCTTTTCTTTTCTTATGTAATGAATCTTTGTTTAGCTTTACTTAATATATAGGTGCTTTATACATAAATAACTATCCTTTTGTATGGCATTATGGTATTGTTCACGTCAGATGAGATGGTTGTCCTACCTAGCCTGTGAGCAGTATACTCCTAGTTGTTTGTTATCATACATTTCCTGTTTCAATATCAAGTTAAAAAAACGTTAACCTAACCTTTTCATGAACATGTTAAAATAGTGGTGTTTCTTTTAAATGATAGAACATTTTTGAGTTTGTTGTCCCTTTTATGCAATAGAACAAGCACGATGAGTTTCAAAATGTAGAAAACTATATTTTGTACATTTTACTGAGCCTTGTATTTGCTGACAACCTAATAAAATCCAGGTAAACGGAGACGCTGTGTGTGATTCTGTATTTATGCAAGATCACGACGTACCTGCAAACAACAACCATTTGCTGTATGAATGAGATCACCTTTTTCTCCTGTTCAGATTGATGCCCCTATTATGACATTGGTTTAAAACCAAAACAGTGCATGTATTAATTGTACTGACTTCTTGGAAGACTTCTGGGACAGGTTTTTTTTTTTTTTTGGTGTTATTGCTAAAAGAGCAACATGTTTTGAGAGAGTGAAGTGTTGGAACAAAAGGCTGTGCTTGGAAACTGGAATTGAAGAGAAAAATTGTTTTATGCGAAAGGTTTCTTTTTGCGGCATATTAAAAAGTCTCACTTTTTTAACTTAAACCTGTAGCCATCTCACAGGGCTCTGGTTTTAGCAGTAACAATGGAAAATTCCACCCTCAGTGCAAACAAGCTACGTTACTCTGGGGTAGCTGTTCTGTTCATGGTAGATTTAGTGTAAACGTGTTGTCCAGGTGCAGAACAATGAAGATTTAATTCCAGATTAAAATCAAATTTGTTGTAAATCCATTTGTTTTTGCTTTGTCTTATTTTCTTCTTAAATGGGAAGAGTCCACAGCTGCATTCATTATATTTGGGAAATACAGAACCTGGCCACCAGGAGGAGACAAAGACTCCCCAGCCAAAGGCTTAAATACCTCCCCCACTTCACTCATCCCCCAGTCATTCTATGCCTTTCGTCACACGAGGTTGGCAGAGAAGAGTCAGAAGTTTGAGATAGTCTCTTATGGAGGGTAGTACTCTTTGCAATGGGACTGGAGTTTTAAGTAATCCTGTCAGCCTCTGTGAGAGCATGGATGAAAGTTAGAGTCCGGAGATGCAGGGAGAGTTTTCCTGCGAAGCCATCCCGACTCATATTAACAGCTCCTTGGTAATCAGCGTTGACGAGTTTCGCCGTCTACCTTTATTCACTCAACTCTGTCAGAAGCAAGGCTATCTGTCACACTTGAAGGGCCGTGTTCCTGTTCCACGGCGTAGATTCCGGTAAGATTTTTTCATTTTATTTCGATATGTGAATGTAATGTTAACAAAATAAGGTAGGGTCCCAGTGGGACTCCTTTTATCTTAATAAGGAATCATGGGTTAATATCTCCTGAGGGGGGTTATTTAACACGAGGGACTTTAATCATGTTTGTTATATGGTTCTATCTGCTAATGTGTAGCAATACCTAGGCTCACGGCCTTTACGGAACATAACAGCCTTATCTTAAGGACGCAATCTCTCGAGATTACGCGCACTTTTCTCTTGCAAGGTGTATCCAGTCCACGGATTCATCCTTTACTTGTGGGATATTCTCATTCCCTACAGGAAGTGGCAAAGAGAGCACACAGCAGAGCTGTCCATATAGCTCCCCCTCTAGCTCCACCCCCCAGTCTTTCTCTTTGCCGGCTCTAAGCACTAGGGTCTCTCTACGGGAGGGTAAAGTGAATGTGGTGTTAGAATTGTAGTTTTTATTATCTTCAATCAAAAGTTTGTTATTTTAAATGGTACTGGTTTGTACTATTTACTCTCTAGCAGAAAAGTGATGAAGATTTCTGCTGAGAGGAAAAAGATTTTAGCATGTTGTAACTAAAATCCACTGCTGTTCCCACACAGGACTGAGGAGAACCAGAAAACTTCAGTTGGGGGGAACAGTTTGCAGGGGAACTGCAATGAGGTATGTTCAGTCATTTATTGCTAGACAAGACTGAGATAATGCTAGAAGAGACTGACAATATCCCCATGAGGGGAGGGTAAGCTATGTTCACAGACTTAGTAAGGAATTGAATGCTTACATAACAGGGCTAATTATGCGGGTTGACGCTGATTCAGGGCAATCGATTGTTTATTTAAGAAAAATATCGTTTGTAGATACTTTGAAAGTCCTTTTGGGGTTCTTTCTGGGGTTATTACCCACATGGCAGGTTTTTATTCACTTAAGAGTGATTTACTAGGCCTCACATCTCCGGAGTAGAGTGGGAGGGGCCTAATTTCGCGCCTCAGATGCGCAGTTAGAATTGCAGAGAGTTCATGCTGCTTCACATGGAGGGTCCTGCTGCTGTTTGAGGGCCTTATAGAAGATATATTCCCCCAAATCTGATCCCTAAGGGCAGGTAGGGCCGCAGCAAGGCTGTGGCAAGGTGCTGTACTATTTTTAACCGGGTGTTGGCTTTAGACTGCTCCGGTTTGGGCATTAAGGGGTTAATCGTTTTGAAACTTGTGGTGCAATCTTATTAAGGCTTTTGGTACATAATGTGAAAATTTCAGGAGAATTGCTGCATTTTTCACTGTTTTGTAAGATTGTGTGCTCTTTTTATCTCTTAAAGGCACAGTAACGTTTTTTTTTATTTGATTAAAGTGATTTCCAAGCCTGCTTGTATATATTACTAGTCTATTAAACATGTCTGACACTAAGGAAAATCCTTGTTCAATGTGTTTAGAAGCCATGGTGGAACCCCCTCTCAGAATGTGTCCCACTTGTACTGATATGTCTATACACTTTAAAGATCATATTGTTGCACTTAAGAATGTGGCCCAAGATGATTCTCAGACTGAAGGTAACGAGGGTAGCCCGTCTGCCTCTCCCCAAGTGTCACTACCAGTTACGCCCGCGCAAGCAACGCCTAGTACCTCTAGTGCGTCTAACTCTTTTACATTACAAGACTTAGCGGCAGTCATGGATAATTCTCTTACAACCTTCTTATCTAAACTGCCTGTGTTACCCGCAAAGCGTGATAGCTCCGTTTTAAGAACAGATTATCAGCATTCTGACGCTTTGGTAGCCGTATCCGATATACCCTCACAACGCTCTGAAGTGGGAGCGAGGGATTTGATGTCTGAGGGAGAAGTCTCAGATTCAGGAAGGGTTCCTCCTCAGACAGATTCAGATACATTGGCTTTTAAATTTAAACTAGAACACCTCCGCATTTTGCTTAGGGAGGTATTAGCTACTCTGGATGACTGCGACCCTTTAGTGATCCCAGAACAATTGTGTAAAATGGACAAGTACCTAGAGGTCCCTGTTTACACGGATACGTTTCCGGTCCCTAAGAGGATTGCGGATATTGTTACTAGGGAGTGGGATAGACCAGGGGTTCCCTTTGCTCCCCCTCCTGTTTTTAAGAAAATGTTCACCATACCTGACTCTGTGCGGGACTCGTGGCAGACGGTCCCTAAGGTGGAGGGGGCTGTTTCTACACTTGCTAAACGCACAACCAATTGAAGATAGTTGTGCTTTTAAAGACCCTATGGACAAGAAGTTAGAGGGTTTACTTAAGAAAATTTTTGTTCAACAAGGTTTTCTTCTCCAACCTATTGCCTGCATTATTCCTGTAACTACTGCAGCTGCTTTCTGGTTTGAGGCGCTGGAAGACTCGCTCCAGACGGAGACCTCATGAGGAAATTATGGATAGAATTAAGGCTCTAAAGCTAGCTAATTCTTTTATCACTGACGGCGCTTTCCAAATAGCTAAGTTAGCGGCAAAAAATTCAGGTTTCTCCATTTTGGCGCGCAGGGCGCTATGGCTAAAGTCCTGGTCGGCCGATGTGTCGTCTAAATCCAAGCTTTTGAACATTCCTTTCAAAGGAAAGACCCTCTTCGGGCCTGCATTGAAAGAGATTATTTCAGATATCACTGGGGGAAAAGGCCATGCTCTCCCTCAGGTAGAGCCCTTTAAGACAAAGAACAAAGCTAATTTTCGTTCCTTTCACAATTTCAGGAATGGCCCCGCTTCATACTCTCCGGCTGCAAAGCAAGAGGGTAACGCTTCACAGCCCAAGGCAACCTGGAAACCTTACCAGGGCTGGAATAAGGGTAAACAGGCCAAAAAGCCTGCAGCTGCCACCAAGACAGCATGAAGGGGTAGCCCCCGATCCAGGACCGGATCTAGTAGGGGGCAGACTCTCTCTTCGCTCAGGCCTGGGCAAGAGATGTACAAGATCCTTGGGCATTAGAGATCGTAGCCCAGGGATACCTTTTAGAATTCAAGAACTCTCCTCCAAGGGGAAGGTTCCACATTTCTCGTCTGTCTACAGATCAGACAAAGAAAGAGGCATTTTTACGCTGTGTAGAAGATCTACGTACAATGGGAGTGATCCACCCAGTTCCAATTGCAGAACAAGGACTGGGGTTTTACTCAAACCTGTTTGTGGTTCCCAAAAAAGATGGAACTTTCAGACCAATTTTGGATCTCAAAATTCAAAACAAATTCCTCCCGTCATTCAAGATGGAGACCATTCGGACAATCTTACCAATGATCCAGGAGGGTCAATATATGACTACCGTGGATCTAAAGGATGCATATCTGCATATTCCTATCCACAAAGATCATCACCAGTTTCTCAGGTTCGCCTTTCTGGACAAGCATTATCAGTTTGTGGCTCTTCCTTTCAGGTTGGCCACCGCTCCCAGAATTTTCACAAAGGTGCTAGGGTCCCTCCTGGTGGTTCTAAGACCGCGGGGCATAGCAGTGGCGCCTTACCTAGATGACATCTTAATTCAGGTGTCGACTTTCCAAAGAACCAAGTCTCACACAGAGATAGTATTGGCCTTTCTGAGGTCTCTCTCCCCCCTCACAAGAGTTCCATTCCTAGGAACACTGATAGACTCGGTAGAAATGAGAATATTTCTGACGGAGGTCAGAAAATTTACTGTTAACTACTTGCCGAGCTCTTCATTCCATCCCTCGGCCATCTGTAGCTCAGTGCATGGAGACAATCGGACTAATGGTAGCGGCAATGGACATAGTCCCTTTTGCTCGGATACACCTCAGACCACTGCAACTATGCATGCTCAAACAGTGGAATGGGGATTATGCAGATTTGTCTCCTCAAATTCAGTTGGACCAGGAGACCAGAGATTCTCTTCTCTGGTGGTTGTCTCAGGATCACCTGTCTCAGAGAATATGTTTCCGCAGGCCAGAGTGGATCATTGTAACTACCGACGCCAGTCTGTTAGGCTGGGGTGCGGTCTGGGACTCCCTGAAAGCTCAGGGCTTATGGTCTCGGGAAGAAACTCTTCTCCCGATAAATATTCTGGAACTGAGGGCGATATTCAACGCTCTTCAGGCATGGCCTCAATTAGCTGCGGCCAAATTCATCAGATTTCAGTCGGACAACATCACGACTGTAGCTTACGTCAATCATCAGGGGGGAACAAAGAGTTCCCTAGCAATGACGGAAGTAACCAAAATAATCAGGTGGGCGGAGGATCACTCCTGCCATCTCTCAGCAATTCACATCCCAGGAGTAGACAACTGGGATGCGGATTTTCTAAGTCGTCAGACTTTTCACCCGGGGGAGTGGGAACTCCACCCGGAGGTATTTGCTCAGCTTTGAGGCACTCCAGAGTTGGATCTGATGGCGTCCCGTCAGAACACCAAACTTCCTCTCTACGGGTCCAGGTCCCAGGATTCCAAGGCGGTATCGATAGATGCTCTAGCAGCGCCTTGGTCCTTCAATCTGGCTTATGTTTTCCCACCGTTTCCTCTCCTCCCGCGTCTGGTTGCCAGAATCAAGCAGGAGAAGGCTTCGGTGATTCTGATAGCGCATGCGTGGCCACGCAGGACTTGGTATGCAGACCTAGTGGACATGTCATCTGTTCCACCATGGACATTGCCAATGAGGCAGGATCTTCTGATACAGGGTCCGTTCAAGCATCCAAATTTAGTTTCTCTACGTCTGACTGCTTGGAGATTGAACGCTTAATTCTATCAAAGCGTGGGTTCTCTGAGTCAGTTATAGATACTCTGATTCAGGCTAGAAAGCCTGTCACCAGGAAAATCTACCATAAGATATGGCGGAAATATCTTTGTTGGTGTGAATCCAAGGGTTACTCATGGAGTAAGATTAGGATTCCTAGGATATTGTCCTTTCTCCCAGAAGGATTGGAGAAAGGATTGGCAGCTAGTTCCTTAAAAGGACAAATATCTGCTTTGTCTATCCTATTACACAAGCGTCTGGCAGAGGTACCAGACGTTCAAGCGTTTGCTCAGGCTTTAGTCAGAATCAAGCCTGACTATAAACCAGTGGCTCCGCCATGGAGTTTGAATCTAGTTCTTTCAGTTCTTCAAGGGGTTCCGTTTGAACCTTTACATTCCATAGACATTAAGTTGTTATCTTGGAAAGTTTTGTTTTTGATAGCTATCTCTTCTGCTCGAAGAGTTTCAGAATTATCTGCCTTACAGTGTGATTCACCTTACCTGGTGTTCCACGCAGATAAGGTAGTTTTGCGTACCAAGCCTGGTTTTCTTCCTAAAGTTGTTTCTAACAAGAATATTAACCAGGAAATAGTTGTTCCTTCTCTGTGTCCTAATCCATCTTCGAAGAAGGAACGTCTATTACACAATCTTGATGTAGTTCACGCTTTAAAGTTCTATTTACAAGCAACTAAGGATTTCAGACAAACATCTTCCTTGTTTGTTATCTATTCTGGTAAGAGGAGAGGTCAGAAAGCGACTGCTACCTCTCTTTCCTTTTGGCTGAAAAGCATCATCCGTTTGGCCTATGAGACTGCTGGCCAGCAGCCTCCTGAAAGAATTACTGCTCATTCTACCAGAGCAGTGGCTTCCACATGGGCTTTCAAAAATGAGGCTTCTGTTGAACAGATTTGTAAGGCAGCGACTTGTCTGCATACTTTTGCCAAATTTTACAAATTCGATACTTTTGCTTCTTCGGAGGCTATTTTTGGGAGAAAGGTTTTGCAAGCAGTGGTGCCTTCCATTTAAGGTACCTGCCTTGTTCCCTCCCTTCATCCATGTCCTAAAGCTTTGGTATTGGTATCCCACAAGTAAAGGATGAATCCGTGGACTGGATACACCTTGCAAGAGAAAACAGAATTTATGCTTACCTGATAAATTACTTTCTCTTGCGGTGTATCCAGTCCACGGCCCGCCCTGACATTTAAGTCAGGTAAAAATTTTTTTGTTTAAACTACATTCACCACTGCACCCTATGGTTTCTCCTTTCTCTTGTTAAGTGTATCCAGTCCACGGATCATCCATTACTTGTGGGATATTCTCCTTCCCAACAGGAAGTTGCAAGAGGATCACCCACAGCAGAGCTGCTATATAGCTCCTCCCCTCACTGCCATATCCAGTCATTCTCTTGCAACTCTCAACTAAGATGGAGGTTGTAAGAGGACTGTGGTGTTTTATACTTAGTTCTTCAATCAAAAGTTTGTTATTTTTAAATGGTACCGGAGTGTACTGTTTATCTCAGGCAGTATTTAGAAGAAGAATCTGCCTGCGTTTTCTATGATCTTAGCAGAAGTAACTAAGATCCTTTGCTGTTCTCACATATTCTGAGGAGTGAGGTAACTTCAGAGGGGGAATAGCGTGCAGGTTTTCCTGTAATAAGGTATGTGCAGTTAAAATATTTTTCTAGGGATGGAATTTGCTAGAAAGTACTGCTGATACCGAAGTAATGTAAGTAAAGCCTTAAATGCAGTGATAGTGACTGGTATCAGGCTTATTAATAGAGATACATACTCTTATAAAAGTGTATTTTAAAACGTTTGCTGGCATGTTTAATCGTTTTTTACATATTTTTGGTGATAAAACTTATTGGGGCCTAGTTTCTCTTGTTAAGTGTATCCAGTCCACGGATCATCCATTACTTGTGGGATATTCTCCTTCCCAACAGGAAGTTGCAAGAGGATCACCCACAGCAGAGCTGCTATATAGCTCCTCCCCTCACTGCCATATCCAGTCATTCTCTTGCAACTCTCAACTAAGATGGAGGTCGTAAGAGGACTGTGGTGTTTTATACTGAGTTTATTTCTTCAATCAAAAGTTTGTTATTTTTAAATGGTACCGGAGTGTACTGTTTATCTCAGGCAGTATTTAGAAGAAGAATCTGCCTGCGTTTTGTATGATCTTAGCAGAAGTAACTAAGATCCTTTGCTGTTCTCACATATGCTGAGGAGTGAGGTAACTTCAGAGGGGGAATAGCGTGCAGGTTTTCCTGCAATAAGGTATGTGCAGTTAAAATATTTTTCTAGGGATGGAATTTGCTAGAAAATGCTGCTGATACCGAAGTAATGTAAGTAAAGCCTTAAATGCAGTGATAGCGACTGGTATCAGGCTTATTAATAGAGATACATACTCTTATAAAAGTGTATTTTAAAACGTTTGCTGGCATGTTTAATCGTTTTTTACATATGTTTGGTGATAAAACTTATTGGGGCCTAGTTTTTTCCACATGGCTGGCTTGAATTTTGCCTAGAAACAGTTCCCTGAGGCTTCCCACTGTTGTAATATGAGTGGGAGGGGCCTATTTTAGCATTTTTTTGCACAGCAAAAATTACAGACACAGACATCCAGCTTCTTCCTGCATGATCCAGGACTTCTCTGAAGGGCTCAAAAGGCTTCAAAAGTCGTATTGAGGGAGGTAAAAAGCCACAGTAGAGCTGTGGCAGTTGTTGTGACTGTTTAAAAAACGTTTTTGTCATTTGTTATTCCGTTTTTGGTATTAAGGGGTTAATCATCCATTTGCAAGTGGGTGCAATGCTCTGCTAACTTATTACATACACTGTAAAAATTTCGTTAGTGTAACTGCATTTTTTCACTGTTATTTCAAAATTTGGGAAAATTTGTGTTTCTTAAAGGCGCAGTAACGTTTTTTATATTGCTTGTAAACTTGTTTTAAAGTGTTTTCCAAGCTTGCTAGTCTCATTGTGCTAGTCTGTTTAAACATGTCTGACACAGAGGAACCTACTTGTTCATTATGTTGAAAGCCATGGTGGAGCCCCATAGGAGAATGTGTACTAAATGTATTGATTTCACCTTAAACAGTAAAGATCAGTCTTTATCTATAAAAGAATTATCACCAGAGGGTTCTGTCGAGGGGGAATTTATGCCGACTAACTCTCCCCACGTGTCAGACCCTTCGCCTCCCGCTCAGGGGACGCACGCTAATATGGCGCCAATTACATCAGGGACGCCCATAGCGATTACCTTGCAGGACATGGCTGCAATCATGAATAATACCCTGTTAGAGGTATTAGATTGCCTGAATTAAGAGGCAAGCGCGATAGCTCTGGGGTTAGGAGAGATACAGAGCGCGCAAATGCTGTTAGAGCCATGTCTGATACTGCGTCACAGTATGCAGAACATGAGGACGGAGAGCTTCAGTCTGTGGGTGACATCTCTGACTCGGGGAAACCTGATTCAGAGATTTCTAATTTTAAATTTAAGCTTGAGAACCTCCGTGTATTGCTTGGGGAGGTATTAGCTGCTCTGAATGAGTGTAACACGGTTGCAATTCCAGAGAAATTGTGTAGGCTGGATAGATACTATGCGGTGCCGGTGTGTACTGACGTTTTTCCTATACCTAAAAGGCTTACAGAAATTATTAGCAAGGAGTGGGATAGACCCGGTGTGCCCTTTTCCCCACCTCCTATATTTAGAAAAATGTTTCCAATAGACGCCACTACACGGGACTTATGGCAGACGGTCCCTAAGGTGGAGGGAGCAGTTTCTACTTAAGCAAAGCGTACCACTATCCCGGTTGAGGACAGTTGTGCTTTTTCAGATCCAATGGATAAAAAATTGGAGGGTTACCTTAAGAAAATGTTTATTCAACAAGGTTTTATTTTACAGCCCCTTGCATGCATTGCGCCTGTCACTGCTGCGGCGGCATTCTGGTTTGAGGCCCTGGAAGAGACCATCCAGACAGCTCCATTGAATGAAATTATTGACAAGCTTAGAACACTTAAGCTAGCTAACTCATTTGTTTCTGATGCCATTGTTCATTTGACTAAACTAACGGCTAAGAATTCCGGATTCGCCATCCAGGCGCGTAGGGCGCTATGGCTTAAATCCTGGTCAGCTGACGTGACTTCAAAGTCTAAATTACTCAACATTCCTTTCAAGGGGCAGACCTTATTTGGGCCTGGCTTGAAGGAAATTATTGCTGACATTACTGGAGGCAAGGGTCATACCCTTCCTCAGGACAGGGCCAAATCAAAGGCCAAACAGTCTAATTTTCGTGCCTTTCGAAATTTCAAGGCAGGAGCAGCATCAACTTCCTCCGCTTCAAAACAAGAGGGAACTGTTGCTCATTCCAGACAGGCCTGGAAACCTAACCAGTCCTGGAACAAGGGCAAGCAGGCCAGGAAGCCTGCTGCTGCCCCCAAGACAGCATGAAGGAACAGCCCCCTATCCGGAAACGGATCTAGTGGGGGGCAGACTTTCTCTCTTCGCCCAGGCGTGGGCAAGAGATGTTCAGGATCCCTGGGCGTTGGAGATCATATCTCAGGGATATCTTCTGGACTTCAAAGCTTCTCCTCCACAAGGGAGATTTCATCTTTCAAGATTATCATCAAACCAGATAAAGAAAGAGGCATTCCTAAGCTGTGTGCAAGACCTCCTAGTAATGGGAGTGATCCATCCAGTTCCGCGGACGGAACAAGGACAGGGATTTTATTCAAATCTGTTTGTGGTTCCCAAGAAAGAGGGAACCTTCAGACCAATCTTGGATCTAAATATCTTAAATAAATTCCTCAGAGTTCCATCATTCAAAATGGAAACTATTCGGACCATCCTACCCATGATCCAAGAGGGTCAGTACATGACCACAGTGGACTTAAAGGATGCCTACCTTCACATACCGATTCACAAAGATCATGATCGGTTCCTAAGGTTTGCCTTTCTAGACAGGCATTACCAATTTGTAGCTCTTCCCTTCGGGTTGGCCACTGCCCCGAGAATTTTTACAAAGGTTCTGGGCTCACTTCTGGCGGTTCTAAGACTGCGAGGCATAGCGGTGGCTCCGTATCTAGACGACATCCTGATACAGGCGTTAAGCTTTCAAATTGCCAAGTCTCATACAGAGATAGTTCTGGCATTTCTGAGGTCGCATGGGTGGAAAGTGAACGTGGAAAAGAGTTCTCTATCACCACTCACAAGAGTCTCCTTCCTAGGGACTCATAGATTCTGTAGAGATGAAAATTTACCTGACGGAGTCCAGGTTATCAAAACTTCTAAATGCTTGCCGTGTCCTTCATTCCATTCCACGCCCGTCAGTGGCTCAGTGCATGGAAGTAATCGGCTTAATGGTAGCGGCAATGGACATAGTGCCATTTGCGCGCCTGCATCTCAGACCGCTGCAATTATGCATGCTAAGTCAGTGGAATGGGGATTACTCAGATTTGTCCCCTCTACTAAATCTGGATCAAGAGACCAGAGATTCTCTTCTCTGGTGGCTTTCTCGGGTCCATCTGTCCAAGGGTATGACCTTTCGCAGGCCAGATTGGACGATTGTAACAACAGATGCCAGCCTTCTAGGTTGGGGCGCAGTCTGGAACTCCCTGAAGGCTCAGGGATCGTGGACTCAGGAGGAGAAACTCCTCCCAATAAATATTCTGGAGTTAAGAGCAATATTCAATGCTCTTCTAGCTTGGCCTCAGTTAGCAACACTGAGGTTCATCAGATTTCATTTGGACAACATCACGACTGTGGCTTACATCAACCATCAAGGGGGAACCAGGAGTTCCCTAGCGATGTTAGAAGTCTCAAAGATAATTCGCTGGGCAGAGTCTCACTCTTGCCACCTGTCAGCGATCCACATCCCAGGCGTAGAGAACTGGGAGGCGGATTTTCTAAGTCGTCAGACTTTTCATCCGGGGGAGTGGGAACTCCATCCGGAGGTGTTTGCTCAACTGGTCCATCGTTGGGGCAAACCAGAACTGGATCTCATGGCGTCTCGCCAGAACGCCAAGCTTCCTTGTTACGGATCCAGGTCCGGGACCCGGGAGCAACGCTGATAGATGCTCTAGCAGCTCCTTGGTTCTTCAACCTGGCCTATGTGTTTCCACCGTTTCCTCTGCTCCCCCGACTGATTGCCAAAATCAAACAGGAGAGAGCATCGGTGATTCTGATAGCGCCTGCGTGGCCACGCAGGACCTGGTATGCAGACCTAGTGGACATGTCATCTCTTCCACCATGGACTCTGCCTCTGAGGCAGGACCTTCTAATACAAGGTCCTTTCAATCATCCAAATCTAATTTCTCTGAGACTGACTGCATGGAGATTGAACGCTTGATTCTATCAAGGCGTGGCTTCTTCGAGTCAGTCATTGATACCTTAATACAGGCTCGGAAGCCTGTCACCAGGAAAATCTACCATAAGATATGGCGTAAATATCTTTATTAGTGTGAATCCAAGAGTTACTCATGGAGTAAGGTTAGGATTCCTAGGATATTGTCCTTTCTCCAAGAGGGTTTGGACAAAGGCTTATCAGCTAGTTCTTTAAAAGGACAGATCTCTGCTCTGTCTATTCTTTTGCACAAGCGTCTGGCAGAAGTTCCAGACGTCCAGGCATTTTGTCAGGCTTTGGTTAGGATTAAGCCTGTGTTTAAACCTGTTGCTCCCCCGTGGAGCTTAAACTTGGTTCTTAAAGTTCTTCAGGGAGTTCCGTTTGAACCCCTTCATTCCATTGATATTAAACTTTTATCTTGGAAAGTTCTGTTTTTGATGGCTATTTCCTCGGCTCGAAGAGTCTCTGAGTTATCTGCCTTACATTGTGATTCTCCTTATCTGATTTTTCATTCAAACAAGGTAGTTCTGCGTACCAAACCTGGGTTTTTACCTAAGGTGGTTTCTAACAGGAATATCAATCAAGAGATTGTTGTTACATCATTGTGTCCTAATCCTTCTTCAAAGAAGGAACGTCTTTTGCATAATCTGGACGTAGTCCGTGCCTTGAAGTTTTACTTACAGCCTACTAAAGATTTTCGTCAAACATCTGCCCTGTTTGTCGTTTACTCTGGACAGAGGAGAGGTCAAAAAGCTTCGACAACCTCTCTCTCCTTTTATCTTCGGAGCATAATACGCTTAGCCTATGAGACTGCTGGACAGCAGCCCCCTGAAAGGATTACAGCTCATTCTACTAGAGCTGTGGCTTCCACCTGGGCCTTTAAAAATGAGGCCTCTGTTGAACAGATTTGCAAGGCTGCGACTTGGTCTTCGCTTCACACCTTTTCAAAATTTTACAAATTTGACACTTTTGCTTCTTCGGAGGCTGTTTTTGGGAGAAAGGTTCTACAGGCAGTGGTTCCTTCCGTTTAAGTTCCTGCCTTGTCCCTCCCATCATCCGTGTACTTTAGCTTTGGTATTGGTATCCCACAAGTAATGGATGATCTGTGGACTGGATACACTTAACAAGAGAAAACATAATTTATGCTTACCTGATGAATTTATTTCTCTTGTAGTGTATCCAGTCCACGGCCCGCCCTGTCCTTTTAAGGCAGGTCTAAATTTTAATTAAACTACAGTCACCACTGCACCCTATGGTTTCTCCTTTCTCGTCTTGTTTCGGTCGAATGACTGGATATGGCAGTGAGGGGAGGAGCTATATAGCAGCTCTGCTGTGGGTGATCCTCTTGCAACTTCCTGTTGGGAAGGAGAATATCCCACAAGTAATGGATGATCCGTGGACTGGATACACTACACGAGAAATAAATTTATCAGGTAAGCATAAATTATGTTTTTTCTTCCTAACCTTTGGTCTTATGACCGGGGGGTGGAGCTAGAGGGGGAGCTATATGGACAGCTCTGCTTTGTGCTCTCTTTGCCACTTCCTGTAGGGAATGAGAATATCCCACAAGTAAAGGATGAATCCGTGGACTGGATACACCGCAAGAGAAAGTAATTTTCTCAGGTAAGCATAAATTCTGTTTTTTGTTACTGGTACGATGCACCTCATGACGGGTGCGGTTACTTTGTTTCTCACTTCCGTATACTGACTGTGTGCGACAGAGAGAGAGTTTAGCTCGTGGGTTGTCTGGTTCACAGGAGGTGTTGAGTGCCATTGGGGTCTAAAAAGGGTGCCAGTTAGTTTTTGTCATTTTTGTAATACCAAGATTATGTAGGATTCTGATTTCTTAGATACGGATGTCTCAGAAACGGAGATTGCGTCTTGTGATGAATATGAAATGGCCCGGGTTATCAATGCCCATCAGTTATGTTCCGATTGCCGTTCTAGAGTACTCTCTTCTCCCGAATCAGGGAGCTTAGAGTGTGTTGAGCCATCCGCCTCCGAGGTTTCCATGTCCCGTGAGGTGCGTGCCCCAGACCTTTTCTCGGCTTCGCAAGCAGGTGTCCCTATGGCCTTTACTCCTCTGGAGGGTGGTTTGTTTCCTCCAGACTTTACGGCACGGTTCCGCATATCCATTTCAATGGCGCTGACTCATTTATATCTCCCAAGTGAAAATTTTCTAAGATACTGTCCGTGTTTTGTTAAACAGGGCCCATCGGACGTGGGATCGCCTGATTCAGTTCGGCCTCCTGAGGAAGCGTTGGCCTCTGAGGCTTCAGGGGCCCCAACCTCAGGGTCAGGGTCTTTCGTTGATCCGACGAGGGATGACTTTGCCTTCCGTTATAGGCTGGCATGTCTTCGTGTTCTTTTAAGGCATGTTTTGGAGATGTTAGAGGATCCCAGTCCTGGTGGGCCGAGGGATCCAAGGCCTTAGATGTTGGATGGTAAACTGGATGCAACGTTTGGGGATGAATCCAATCTCCTTAACGTCTCAGTTTTATTTTTAATTTATGTTTCGGTTCCAGTTTTGAGCTTGGATGAATGGGGTCTCTGATCGGCTGGTTCCGTTGGCGTTCTTATTCACCTTGGGCGTTCACCCGATAGGTGCTGCCTTCCTTTTATTTTTGATCTGGATGGATGTGTTTATTTTGTTTTTCTTAAGTTCATGTCTGTTAGACTTCCGTTGTTGAGAACGTTCTTCTCTGGAACCGATACTTGCGATTTTGTGATCGCGTGGGCACTTCCACGGAAGTTGCGCACTTTTTGAATAATAGAATTATGTTTTCTAAGTTCATTTATCAATCCTTCTTGGACCTTGGATAGTTCTGGAGTGTCCTTATACCAGGCAGGTACTAGTCAGACACTTTTCTGCTCTTACCTTGGTTCATGTCACCCTCGTGGTGGTGATTTAATTCTGTCTGATTCTGAATGTCATTTGGCCTATTGACTCCAGGCTCGTATCCTATTTCGAAGTATGAGGCCTAGTGTGTAGATACAACGCCTCTGAATAGAGGGTTGTGAGTGCCGCCCTAAGGTTGGCTTTTTCTGGCTACTCGCCTGGGATATGGATCTGTCTTTTCAGACGTCATCATGGTTCTTTCAAGTCCCTGAACCGTAGTTTCCATTCCTTTGGCGCTGGGAGATGTGAGTGACTTATTTGGTCTAGTGTTCCGAGCGGTGAACGATTTGCGTTTTCACTTGAGGTTCTTCCGGATGCTGACTCTTAATCCTAATGAATATTTTCTTGCGGTGGCGGAGTCTCCTGCCTTCTCTCCTTGGGTGGGTCATCTGGTCTGTAAGCGCGGGCATGTCCTTCTTCCTTTGCTCAGAGTCACGTTACTCTAAGAGGTGGAGTGCAGGGGTTTCTATGCCTTCTATGGGGAAATGCAAGGCTTCCAGCTTTTACCTTGTTAAAGGGGTTTTTGGAAGATCGATCCTGCAAGGAGCTCTGGCTGTTGTCTCTTTCATATAATACCCTTGGTCTGACCATGGTCTTCGATGTTTGGGTGTTATCTGCGTCCTCATTGCAAATCTAGCCTTGGGGCTTAACAGTGAAGGGCCGAGGTCGGTTACAGACGGTCGCCCTTCTGCGGTCAGGTAGTTGACCATTTATCCTCGATGCTCCATTAGGGGCTTCGTGGAGGGTGATTTACGTCTTATTTACTGGGATGGCAAGTAAGGTCTAGGGTTTACATTAACCTTCGGGTGTTGGTTGTTACCTTGCCGGCGTGTGTAACACGTGGTTACGCTTGTCTACAAGATTTTTCCTTGCGTTCCGGGAGCACTGGGTGCCGAATTCTTAAGCTGTTCAGGAGTTCTTTCAGACTCTTGGGTTTGAGGCTGTTGCTAGATTGCCAAGTCTACGGACTTTAGATGGTGCGCTCCTAATCATAGGAGGCAGCTTAGGGTTCCTCAGGAAATTACATCTTTTGATTGATTCTGTTTTTCGAAGACTCTGGCCTAGGACCATGTCTCTCCCTGTATTGGGTGTATGTGGTCCCGCCTGCGCATTTGATGTTTTTTGTAGACTCCAGGTGCGTTTCAACTGGTTTGGCAATATGGCCGAGGAGTCTCGCCTCTAGGGTAGGGTGGTTTCCATTGCTTCAGTCCCCTTTTCTCCTTGAGTGGGGGATGGGTTCTCCTGGTTCGGAGTTAGCTTAGTATCTGTGGCGACCTGTTGGTCCTTGTTTTCTTGCCTTGTAAGGGTTTTCCCTTCTTGTGTTTTCAGAATCCTGGAAAGGGAGATGTGGAGTAGTAACTGGTTCCACCGTTCCTGCAGCAGGAGGCTGGGGGTTTGAACCCTGATTGGCTCCTGTTAAATGTTGGATTCTGATATTTAGATGCTGGGGGTCTGAGAACTTTCTTCCCTTGGTAAGTGTTTCTCTCTAGGGAAGACTGCAGTGTAGGGGGTCTCGTACCCGAGCACAAAGTCTGTCCTGACTCATGGTAGCATGCTGTTTGTAGTAGAGGTCAGAGTTCTACTCGGGGCTTTGCTCCTCGTAGATCCATCCTTTTTTTCTTCCAGAGGTCTGGGACTCTTGTGTTTGGTCTTTGACTAGCCTTTGGACTGGTACCATTACCCTGGAGGGAAGGTCGGGGATTGGTTAATCTATGCGGTGTTGTCCGTCTTCTTCTAGAGTCTGTCCTCATCTTCGGTGGGAGGACTTTTGATGAGTTTCTCTTTTCTACCAGCGTCTGGTGCCTGGATGGGAATCTCCTTGGAGCCCGGTATTCGGAGAGCTTTTGGACGGTTTGCAGTTTGAAACCAGCTACAGCTATTTGCACTTTGAATGTGTGCTAGCAGGCTTTAAAACGCCTTTCAGTGGTTTGGGTTCCACGATATCGGAGTCGGCTTTTCTACCTGGAAGCTTTTCATTGAGAGTTCCTGTAAAGACGGTTGGTGTTCTCTTGGAGAGCTCTTTGCTAACTGCTGGGATAGTTATCCTATTTCTGCTGTCTATGCTTGCCTAGCCTGCAGGTTTCAATCGGATACGAGACAACAGGGAACTCATGTTTTTCTGAAGTACCTTTATGGTATGGTGCTGTGTCAGGGATATGAGGGTGTCCCTTGAGTCCTCTTTGGGACGTGTTTCCCCGAGTATGGATTTTTTTATCAGGTCCTTGTGTTTCTAGGGTGTCCGTCTCCTTGGGCGCTTCTATTGTAAGACAGCCCTGGGTTGTTCTATGTTTGTTGAGGTGTGTGGAGTGATCCATTGGATTTCTTCTGGGAATCTGTTCTCCCTTTTGGGGGCAGGTAGTAGTCCTTGTCTTTCGGCTGGGTACTCTTCATGGGAGTTGAGAGCCGTGGGGCTGACTCCTCGGAGGCTGTTTGTGCTCGACGGACTCTAGGACTGAGTGGTGTAACTAATGTGCAGTTACCTGGGCTTTGGGTTTTTACCTGTGTTGTTTATATTTTTATTGGGTGTCTGGTAATTTCAGGCTGTGGTGCCTTTCGGAGGGGCCGCCTTTTTGTACCCACCCGTTGTTTGCAATTCAGTGTCCTCTAGCTTGGGTATTGTTTTCCCAAATGTAATGAATGCAGCTGTGGACTCTTCCCGTTTAAGAAGAAAAACGTAAATTATGCTTATCTGATAATTTTCTTTTCTTCTGACGGAAAGAGTCCACAGCTCCCGACCATGATTTGTCTATGAGGCGGCAGTAATTTTTTTGTTCTTCTGGCACCTTTTTTCACTCTGATATTTCTCCTACTGTTCATTGTTCCTTTGGCAGAATGACTGGGGGGATGAGAGAAGTGGGGGAGGTATTTAAGCCATTGGCTGGGGTGTCTTTGCCTCCTCCTGGTGGCCAGGTTCTGTATTTCCCAAATGGAATGAATGCAGCTGGGGACTCTTCCCGTCAGAAGAAAAGAAAATGATCAGGTAAGCATAATTTATGTTTTTATTTAAATAATGTTTTCTACCTTTCACATCTTTGCAAGGCCAGACTGAGACCAGAAATAGGCCCGGGCATTTTAAGGCAGAGCAGAGCCTCCACCACCAATCTGTTATTTGATCATACGCCAAAAATGACAAGTATAATATAGATATATATGGAACAAGCTGCCAATCAAGGCACAGGCATATGTTTGTATGCCACTGAAAAACTGTAATAACATTTACTAGAAGTGTGTTTGCTAATAAAAGAATATTGCCAAAATTATTCTATTTAAAATTGAAATGTACCCATGCACATTTCAGTTTTAACCTTTATATCCTTGTAACTAATGCTTGCTGTCCACCACACAAGTACACATCATGATTGGGCTGAGTGAGGGGAAAAAGAGCAAAATTTAAATTTTATGAAAAGCATATATATACACTAAACACACTTCACAGACTTACCAAACCACAAAGCATACACACACATGCCACACTATACCGCATTCTTTACTCACAATAGAAAAGATAAAAGTGTAATAGACATCCACACTAGCATACACATAAATATGCAAAAATTATGTAGCAAGTACACATACATGTGCGAACACAGGCAATAGACACACTTAACAACATTCAGATGTGTACATACACACTAAACATACAATCTACAAGATACATACATACATGCAGTACATACATGTACACACACACTACACAGCATTAAGATATACTTGTACAAACACACTACATAACATACAGATATAAGTGTACGCACACACCTTCCATTACATGACATACAGTTATAAGCATACACGCAAAGCAATAGATATACACTTTACAGCATACATAATCACTAGGCATAACAAGGCATAACAACTCAATACTATCTCACATATTTCATTTACATTTGGGTGTTAAAAAGCACAAGAGACATTGGGGGGTACACAGCATTCTGATTGGGACAAGAATGAATAGCTCAGTATTACAGACAAGTAAATGGGAATCCTGAGGTTTGGGGGAAACAAGATTTCTACATGTAATAAATCAAGTAAATGACTTTGAATGTAGTCTCCCTGCAGTTACAGAGAAGACCATATACTGGGTTAATGGTCACTCTGGGCAGAAACAGACTGGAGCAGGTTGAGGTATAGAGTGAGAGGGTCAGTGTAGAGTTGCAGTAAAACATTAGTTGACAAGAATAGCAAAACTAGCTGGGACTGCTGAGGCAGAATGACAAAAATAGCAGCACCAACAAATTGTTTACATGCACCTTTGTAAGACTGAATTAAGCTAAAATATCCTTAATCATTAACTCACCAGTATCAGCATTTGATTCAAGAAAACCAGCATGGAGGGAAGCTTCACGGAAGTTCCCGCTCACCCTGTACTTGCCAAAGCTGCTTTGTGGAGGGGACATGTGAACACACTGCAAATCCTCCTCCCCCCCCCCCTTTCGCTACTACATCACAAAGCACTGTTCCTCCAACGAAAAAAAGTACAAAGTTTGATCCCCACAGAGCAGCCCTGACACCATGAGCAAGCAGTGAGGGAGAAGGTGGTGGTGAGGGACCACTATGGATATATATAGTGCACAGCAGATGTAATCACAGGCTTTATTTACAGTGACAGGCAGCTGCAATATATTGCTGGAAGAGGCTGCTGCACCTGAATTTAAAATCCCAGCAGTTTCAGATGACCCGTGTCTATAAAGTTTTTGACAGTTGAGCCCTTTCCTCTAAGCATGGAGCTAGTGGCAGCAGTTAAGCTTAAGTGGTTTATCATGTTACATGCTTACTGTAGCTTATGTTGCTCTGCAATCTGCATATTTATATAAAATACAGTACTTTTTTTTTGGGGGGGGGGGAGAGCCCTAGGCTCACAGCAGTCAGTGTGTGGGTAATTGGTGGGCAGCGTACCGGGCATTTGCACCGCCATTTGATTAATCAGGTCAAAGATAATGAGGGGAGATTCATTGGAATACATGTGTTGATACAAGGCAACGAGATAACTATAATTAATCTGTATGCCCCAAATATCAAACATGATAAGTTCTTTAAAAAATTAAATGGCACGATTTTAGCTCTCCAGAAAGGCATTTTAATTTTTTATTTTTTTGGGGGGGGGGGGGGGGGGAGGTGACTTCAATGTACCTTTAGGCCCGATAATGAATAATTCTAAGAAAACATAATCTCTTACCCATTCAGTTATTAAACAAGTGAATACTAGCTTAAAATGCCTAGCTGTATATTATATCTAAAGAATTATTTACCAAGAAAGATTACACCTTTTACTTAATCCCCACTCTTCCTACTCATGAGTAGGTTATTTCCTTCTTAATATGAGGAGAGTCCACAGCATCATTCTTTACTGTTAGGAAATACTGAACCTTGCCACCAGGAGGAGGCAAAGACACCCCAGCCAAAGGCTTAAATACTCCCCCTACTTCCCTCATATCCCAGTCATTTTTTGTCTTTCGTCACAGAGAAGTGGTAGCGAAGTGTCAGAAGATACGGAGTAGTTCCTTATGGAGGGTATCTACCCTTCAAAATGGGACTGGCGTTTTAAGTAGTCTTGTCAGCCTCTCAGTGAGAGCATTGATGAATGTTAGAGTCTGGAGATGCAGGGAGAGTCTTTTTGCAAATCCATCCAGACTCTTATTAACATCTCCTAAGCAATCAGTGTTGACTAGTTTCACTGCCTGCTTCCATCACTCAAGTCCAGGTCAGGAGCGATGCTACAAGACTGTTAAACTTGAGATGCTGTGTTTCTGTTTCACGGCATAGATTCCGGTAAGATCGTTTCATATTAATATACACCTATGATAGCGCAAGAAGACAGGGTCACAGTGTGGCTGTTTTTATCTGTATGGTATCAAGGGTTAATATCTCCGGAGGGGGTTTATTGAACAGGGGGGGTTTAATCACATGATTTTATTTTATTATGATTATGCTGCGACATGCGTGAAATGAGGCTCAGGCAGATAATGGAATGTACAGGTTTTACTTTCTTTTCTCTTGTTAAGTGTGTTCAGTCCACGGGTCATCCATTACTTATGGGATATATTCTCCTTCCCAACAGGAAGTTGCAAGAGGATCACCCAAGCAGAGCTGCTATATAGCTCCTCCCCTCACATGTCATATCCAGTCATTCTCTTGCAACCCTCAACAAAGAAGGAGGTCGCGAGAGGAGTTGGAGTTTTTACTTAATTATTCTTCAATCAAAAGTTTGTTATTTTAAAATGACACCGGAGTGTGCCGTTTTTTGTATCTCAGACAGTATTTGGAAAAGAATCTGCGTTTTTCTATGATCTTAGCAGACGTAACTAAGATCCGCTGGCTGTTCTCGACATTCTGAGGAGTAGGGTAACTTCAGAAAGAGGGGAATAGCATGCGGGGTCCCCCGCAAATGAGGTATGTGCAGTACATTATTTTCTGGGAATGGAATTGACTAAGAAAATACTGCTGTTACCCACATGATGTAAGTACAGCCTTAAATGCAGTAGTAGCGACTGGTATCAGGCTGATAAATGTATGCGCAGTTGAGTTATTTTCTAGGGACTAGAATTTGACTGAGAAAATACTGTTAATACTGAAATAATGTTTAAGCCTTATCTGCAGTGGAAGCGACTGGTAGCAGGCTTAGTGATAACTTTGCATGACATTCAAATTGTTGTTTTTAAAACGTTTACTGGCATGTTATTAGTTTTGTGAGGTACTTTGGTGATAAATCTTTTTGGGCATGATTTTTTTCCACATGGCTAACGTATTTTCTGCATAGAAACCGTTATATCAGGTCTCCCACTGTTGTAATATGAGTGGGAGGGACCTTGTTTTAGCGCCTTGTTGCGCAGTTAAAATTCTAGCACAGTCTTCCTGTTTCTTCCTCCTTGATCCAGGACGTCCCTAGAGAGCTCAGGGGTCTTCAAAATTCGTTTTTGAGGGAGGTAATCAGTCACAGCAGATCTGTGACAGTGTGTTTGACTGTGATAAAAGCGTTAAATCTTAATTTGATATCCGTTTTTGGGTATTGAGGGGTTAATCATCCTTTTGCTAATGGGTGCAATCCTCTGCTAATTAATACATTTCTCGTTAAGAATTGTTCACTATAACTGAATTAGTTTTCTTTGTTATTCAACTGTGTTTTTAAAAGCGCTGCAGCGTTTTTTATATTGCTTGTAAACTTATTGAAAGTGATTTCCAAGCTTGTTAGCTTCATTGCTAGTCTGTTTAGATTGAAATATTTTTTTATTGAACAATTGGTACAATACACATTCTATATCAATAGCAGATACCATAAATAAATCACAACTGTAAAGCCTCTATTACACATTTCTCATCATTGTACTGCTTTTTACAAATCAACATTTTCTTTAGCCAGTCTTCACTGTGTATTACGAGTTGAAGCTCCAGTAGAAACATGAGTCCAATTGTTACAATTTTTAAAGGTCTAACAATGTTTAACAATAAACCTAAATACCCTATATAACCATAATGCCAGCTCGCTTCATCCTTTAATTTGTTGTATTATCAATAAACAGTTCTTACGAAATCTCCACATCTTAAACATCCACAGAGCCCACTGAGTACTCTCATTTGCAGTATCTACCGCTGCTCTTAATATACTGTTTCTTTCTCCCTTGCTTGGTAGCTTATCCTATATGTGTTTTTCATTAAGGATCCAATAAAACCAGACTCTATTAAAAGATTCCACCTCGTCTTGTATGTATGCTGCAGTCTCGCATAAGCTAAACATACTTCTAATTCTCCCTAGCACTTCCATTCTCTCCGGGATTCCCACCTTCCAGTATTTTGCTATCGATATACGAGTCACTGTACACACAATTCTAATGAATTTATTTATAGGTGCATTGAATCTTGGATCCTCACCATTCAGCAAGGCCTGCATGGGCGTCAATGTAACCTGTTCCTCCAATATAGTGGTTATAATCTTAGAAAGGTCGTGCCATACTTTTCGTACCCCTGGGCACTCCCACCACATATGAAAATATGTACCTAGCTGTGTGCACCCTCTATAGCATTGCCTGGAACCTCCCCTCACCATGTGTGCTGTCTTTAAAGGGGTTAAATACCAACGAAATGTTGTCTTGATGTTGTTCTCCCTCAAATCAGCTCCTAACAAGCCCTTACTGGAGTTTAGAAAAATCTGGTTCCAAGTCTTTAGGTCATATGTTACATCTAAGTCCGCTTCCCAATGTAGGGCAGTCTGTGGCTTTGAAATTATGTGTGTTTCCTGTATGAATAAATATAAGTGGGAAACCGCACTTTTCTGTCTGTTTACTGCACTGCACAGTTTCTCGAAAATATTTTTGGCCTTGGTCTCCCTGTCCATCCTGTTATATAGTGTGATAGCTGAGGCTATCTGTAGATATACAAACCACTGCAGAGGCAGAGGTCTAAGTTTGTCCTGTAATTGGTTGTAAGTCAAAATCTTCCCATTGGTTAAAAAGTCTGCTATACGGTAAAGGTCCTTGTGTGCCCACTTGTCTATCAGTTTATGCAATTCTCCTGAGATTATACACTTTAATGGTCTTATGAAAGAGTTAGTTGGCAATAGTGTTCCATTCCTATTGGTTGCTGCTAGCTGCCTGATAGCTATTTTAGTGATCGGGTTTTGGAAGCTTCCGGGTCTCCCTCTAGGTTCTTTACCCCATAATATATCATCTGGGCCGTCATACCCCCCAATGAGGGCCTCTAACTGGGGCCATACTACATCCTCCTGTTTCCTCCCTAAGAGAGAATTTTGGGCTAGTCTAGCTGCTGTGTAATAATCCATCAAGTTAGGAAGTCCCACCCCTCCCAATTGGCGGTGTCTGGTGAGAGTATCCCGAGATATCCTCGCGTGTCTAGATCCCCTAAGGAATTTATGTAAGTCTGTCTGGAGGGTCTTCAAATCAGATTTATCTATCTTTATAGGCAGGGAGCGAAATAAGTATAGGATTCTTGGGAGAATGTTCATCTTAATTGACGAGAGTCTCCCATACCATGAAAAGTTATGCTTCTTCCACTTCTGCAGATCAGATCTAATTGATTTAAACATAGGAATATAATTAGCTCTATATAATTGGTTAGATTGTGCTGTCAATCTGATCCCCAAATACTTTATGTCATCTTTCACCCATTTGAAGTCAAAGTTTGTTTCTATGAGTTTGATAGTGTGTTTTGGTAGACCTATTGAGAGCGCCTCACATTTGTCTAAGTTTATTTTATATCCTGAAATGGAGGAGAACTGTTGTAAAGTTTTATAAATGTTGGGAAGCGAAATGAGTGGCTTGGTAACTGTTAATAACACATCATCTGCGAACAGAGTGATCTTATGTTGAAATTGTTGTATTTGCATGCCTGAGATGTCTGGGGAATTTCTTATGTTTGCAGCTAGTGGCTCGATACATATCGCAAAAAGAAGGGGCGACAGGGGGCAGCCCTGCCTGGTGCCATTAAGAATGTTAAAAGTATTGGACTGGTGTCCTATAGCTCTGATATATGCTGTGGGTGTGGAGTATAAACCTCTTAGTGCTGTCATAAATGACCCAGTGAACCCCATCCCTGTCAAAACTGTATCCATGTACGCCCAGTCCACCCTATCGAACGCCTTCTCCGCATCCAAGGACAGGACCAGAGAAGGCGTTCGCTCATGGTACAAATAATCCATAACCGTAATCATTCGTCTAATATTGTCTGGAGCCTCTCTGTTTTTTATGAACCCTACCTGGTCCGGGTGCACAATAGAGGGTAGGATATGTTTTAAGCGGTTAGCCAGGATTTTAGTGACAATTTTCATATCTTGGTTTATTAGAGATATGGGTCTGTAGCTTGAACAAAGTGCGGCGTTTCTACCCTTTTTTGGTATTACAATAATTTTGGCTTGTAAGAGGTCAGCAGATATGGGTTGGCCTTCTAGAATATGGTTGGCAAATTTAACTATATGTGGGACCAGGGTCTGTCTGAAGAGTCTACAATATTCCCCTGGGAATCCATCAGGACCCGGGGCCTTGCCTGGTTTGAGCTCTTTTATAGCTGCCACCACTTCAGCTTGTGTGATTTTTGTATTTAATTTGTCTTGGTCTTCTGTGGTCAAGTGTGGAAGGTTAGCCAAGTCCAATAACTCCTTAAGCATATTTTGTGTTTGTGCGTTATGTTGGACCTTTTCCCCATCATACAGGTTTCTATAGTATTCTGCAAACGTGTCCACAATTTCTTGTGGGTGAGATGTAATACTTCCTGTTCCTGTCTGAATTCTCGGAATAGATACTGATTGATATTCAGCTCTAATTTTTTTGGCTAAATACCTGTCAGGCTTATTTGCGTATATGAAATAGTTGTTTGGGCTGCCCTAATAGAGTTATTATTCAAAAGAGCATGCAAATCTGTTTTTTTCCGTTGTAGGGTCTGTAAAATGAGTCGTGAGTTGGTCCGTTTGTGTTCCTTTTCTAAAGAGTCAATATCCCGTTGTAACCCCAAGTATCTATTGTCGGTCTCTTTCTTGTGAATGGCTTTCTCTTTGATTAACAGACCTCGAAACACCGATTTGTGCGCTGCCCAAACCGAGATCGGGTTCACCGTAGAATCAGTATTGATTCTCCAGTAGTCACTCATTGCTTTTAGAAGTTTGTCTTTAGTGTTGGGATATTTTAGACAGGTCGGGTCAAACGTCCACGTCCTAGTCCTACCTGGGTCAATAATGGAACCGAAAAATAGTTGTGTGATGGAATGGTCCGACCAGACACATGTATGTATATTAGCCTTGCGTAATGTAGGCTGCATTATTTGGCTAGTAAAGATATAGTCAATTTTTGTGTAGCATTTGTGTGCTGAGGAGTAGTATGTAGTGTCTGTTGTGTCCCCGTATAGTGTGACCCAGCTATCTTGTAGCCCATGCGGTGAAAGTAAGTCGTCAATTTTTGCAGCTATTACTTTTTGTCTAGATTTTTTCTTTGATATATTTTCTATCGTGGACTTCCTCAACGCTGCCAGATCTATATTGAAATCCCCTGCTAATACTATTCTCGATTTAGACCAGTTGGTCAATAAATCGGAGATGTGTCTAAAAAATGGTTCCTGCTGCTCATTTGGGGCATAAATATTACATAGGATTATTTCTGTACCCTGTATGTTGCCCCTTACTAAAATATATCGACCTTCTTTGTCTTTCATTGTTTCCCTGTGCTCAAAATTTAAAGATGAGTGAATCAAAATAGATACCCCTTTAGTCTTAGTATCAGAAGTAGCATGGAAGTGTTGTGTATATTCTTTGGACCAGTACCTAGGAATCTGTGTATTCAAAAAGTGTGTCTCCTGTAAAAACTAAATATCGGCTTTAAGCCTCTTGTATTGTGTCAGTGCAGTCTTCCTCTTTATATCTGAGTTGAGGCCTCTCACATTATGAGTTATCAGATTAACTCCAGGGAAGTCTCGTGATGTAGTCATGATAATGTATCACCCCAATCATACAACCAGTCCTGATTCATAAGCTCTCCCTCTCTACCTGATTGCTTTAGTGTATCATAATTCTTACCATCCTGTAAGACCCCAACAACAAGCTCCTGATTTCCAACTCTAGTGAAACTCTGGGTGTGGCTGTTACCTTGTATGAAGCGAAACTGGCATAGTTCAAAACATTTAAAGAGCATAAATAACTTTGGTTTTCCCTGTAGAACGGAACAGAAAAAACAACATAAAATACATAACATGAAGTATATATTAAGCATTAACATAATTTATAGGAGATGATACTAGGTTTCTCATAACATTATCTCAATTCTCTATAGGTGGTATGATATATCAGAAAAGATTTAGCCCATACTTATAACCTTTATGTTAACAGTCTCAAACCCTTGGCCATCATAATATATCAATGTCACATGTAGCCTCCACGACACTGCCAAGACAATGTCTAGGAGGGAGTCTTACCAGTCTCTCACATTCGTTATATCTTGAGGTAAGCATAGTTCAAGGGTGAGATCAGGGTTTAAGTCTCTTGTTATTTACTTTTGTCCAAGTGGATTTCTTGTTTGTTTGCTTTAGTGCTTGTGTCCCTGTGTTCTCCTCAGGGTCAGGATCAAATGGTATGTCCGGTGTTTCTATACCAAAGCTTCTGCAAACCTCCGGTATCTCTTGGGTAGTCCTAATCGTGGTCACCTTGCCGTCTTTAAGTATATTAAGGGCAAAAGGAAAGCCCCAGCGGTAGGGAATTTGATGTTTTCTAAGCAGTGATGTTAATGGCCTTAATCTCCCCCATCGTTGAAGTGTTCTCACACACAGGTCCTGGAAAAACTGTACAACATTCCCTTGGTATTTGAACGTAGGATTTTTGCGAGATGCGTTTAAGATTTTTTCCTGATCAGTAAATTTGAGAAATTTGATGATCACATCTCTTGGTGGCATATCTTTTTGTGGCCTGGCCCGGAGCGCTCTGTGGGCTCTCTCAATTTGATAGTCCGTGTCATCTGTAGCCATTGTGATAGCCTTGAAAAGACCCTGTAGATAGGGGAGAAGGTCTGGTGTATTGATGGATTCTGGTACGCCCTTTATGCGTAGATTCGATCTTCTGTTGCGATTTTCTACATCTTCCATCTTGTCCTGAAGATCAGCTATTTGTTGTTGCTGGAAGGCGACCGTTTGTGACATAACACAGACATTCTCCTCTAAATCTCCTCTGTCATTCTCCAAGGCGTCTACCCTATTTCCAATTTCTAGTATATCGTTTTTAATTTCTGATAAGCTGCTGGTTACTGTGGCGTGGAGACCATCAATTTTGTCCCACAGTTTCTCAAAATTCGTTGCAATGTCTTGTTTAGAGACTAAAAGGGTTAAATCAGCCTTAGTTGCGGGCTTCTGAGCATCCAGAGATTTACAGTGCTCAGATTCCAAATCAGAGTCCCCCTCTGTCTCCATACTTGTAGTTTCTATTTGTTTGCTAGGTATATTGGATCTCAGGAATGTATCCATGGAGGTTATTTTACTACTTTTCTCAGGTTTCTGAGCTCTTCTGGAAGACATTTTAAGTTTAATAGTGGCTATTGTCTATCCTGGTCTCTGTACAATCCTGTGAGCAGCAGTAGTGTGTGGAAAGTGCTTCGTGGTGTATCTCAGCAATCTTCAGTGTGAGTATCGCCTTTGTTGGGTAGGAGATGGGGCGAGTGCTCAGAGGGCATGTGAGGCTAAAGCTTAATGTGTGCTTCTAGAGTTCTGTGGGTTCACAGTGTTATCAGCTTTGCAAGAGGTATCTTTTATGGTAAGTACATAGTCCTTTAGGGGTTCGCTCAAATTAGCCACATTCAGTATAGTTACCGCTTGGGGTATCAGTCGTTCATACATTCAACATATTAGGGCAAGACCTATATTGTATATTCACCTCCATAGCAGCCATGTGCGTTTAGAAATCTAGCGCGTCTTGCTTGTTTGGCATCGCAGCCATTATAGCTCTCTGTTATTCCTCCATTACCCCACAACTGAGTAACCCTCACCAGTGCCATACAATGTCAATTTTGCCACCTTTGCTTCAATAATGCTCACCCTTCAGCGTACACCAGCTACAAGTCCATTTGTACTTCTCTCCGAAACTGCGTAGCGCAACCAAGATGGCGCCCGCTGCATTTGCTTCCAACTCCTTTCAGGTTCTAAAGTTGCAGCACGAAGTTGCGATAACCGGAGCTTTCAAAAAAACATCCAGGACATTTCTCTGTCGCTTACTCTGTACTTTGCTTGCCTTTTGTCATTCCACCTTAGGGCAATAACCACCTTTTTAGTGTATCATACTCCGGAGCTCCGGTCTCACACAACCATTGCTGTGCGCTGCTAGGCTCCGCCCCCCATTGCTAGTCTGTTTAAACATGTCTGATACAGAGGAATCTGCTTGTTCATTATGTTCAAAAGCCGATGTGGAGCCCAATAGAAATATGTGTACCAATTGTATTGATATTACTTTGAATAAAAGTCAATCTGTACCGATAAAGAAATTATCACCAGACAACGAGGGGGAAGTTATGCCGTGTAACTCTCCTCACGTGTCAGTACCTGCGTCTCCCGCTCGGGAGGTGCGTAAGATTGAGGCGCCAAGTACATCAAGGCCCTTACAAATCACTTTACATGATATGGCTAATGTTATGAAAGAAGTATTATACAATATGCCCGAATTAAGAGGCAAACGTGATAGCTCTGGGTTAAGGACAGAGCGCGCTGATGACACGAGAGCCATGTGCGATACTGCGTCACAATTTGCAGAACATGAGGACGGTGAGCTTCATTCTGTCGGTGATGGTTCTGATCCGGGGAGACCGGATTCAGAAATTTCAAATTTTAAATTTAAGCTTGAGAACCTCCGCGTGTTACTAGGGGAGGTGTTAGCGGCTCTGAATGATTGCGACACGGTGGCAATCCCAGAGAAATTATGTAGGTTGGATAGATACTATGCGGTACCGATGTGTACTGACGTTTTTCCTATACCAAAAAGGCTTACAGAAATTATTAGTAAGGAGTGGGATAGACCCGGTGTGCCCTTTTCCCCTCCTCCGATATTTAGAAAAATGTTCCCTATAGACGCCACCACACGAGACTTATGGCAGACGGTCCCTAAGGTGGAGGGAGCAGTTTCTACTTTAGCCAAGCGTACCACTATCCCGGTGGAGGATAGCTGTGCTTTCTCAGATCCAATGGATAAAAAATTATAGGGTTTACCTTAAGAAAATGTTTGTTCAACAAGGTTTTATATTGCAGCCTCTTGCATGCATTGCGCCTGTCACGGCTGCAGCGGCATTCTGGTTTGAGTCTCTGGAAGAGGCGATTCGCACAGCACCATTGGATGAGACTTTGAGCAAAGTTAGAACGCTTAAACTGGCTAATGCGTTTGTTTCGGATGCTGTAGTGCATTTAACCAAACTTACGGCTAAAAATTCCGGATTCGCCATACAGGCGCGCAGGGCACTATGGCTTAAATCCTGGTCAGCAGATGTAACTTCCAAGTCTAAACTACTTAACATTCCTTTCAAAGGGCAGACCTTATTCGGGCCCGGCTTGAAGGAAATTATTGCTGACATTACGGGAGGTAAGGGCCACACCCTTCCTCAGGACAGGGCCAAATCAAAGGCCAAACAGTCTAATTTTCATGCCTTTCGTAACTTCAAGGCAGGAGCAGCATCAACTTCCTCCGCTCCAAAACAGGAAGGAACTACTGCTCGTTACAGACAGGGTTGGAAAGGCAACCAGTCATGGAACAAGGGCAAGCAGGCCAGAAAGCCTACTTCCGCCCCTAAGACAGCATGAAGACAGGGCCCCCTCTCCAGAGACGGATCTAGTGGGGGGCAGACTTTCTCTCTTCGCCCAGGCCTGGGCAAGAGATGTACAGGATCCCTGGACGTTGGAGATTATATCTCAGGGATACCTTCTGGATTTCAAAACTTCTCCTCCACAAGGGAGGTTTCATCTGTCAAGGTTATCAACAAACCTAGTAAAGAAAGAGGCATTTCTACAATGTGTACAAGACCTCTTAGTGATGGGAGTGATCCACCCAGTTCCGCGAACGGAACGAGAACAAGGGTTTTACTCAATTCTATTTGTGGTTCCCAAAAAAGAGGGAACCTTCAGACCAATCTTAGACTTAAAAATCTTAAACAAATTCCTAAGGGTTCCATCGTTCAAGATGGAAACCATTCGGACCATCCTGCCCATGATCCAAGAGGGTCAATATATGACCACAGTGGACTTAAAGGATGCCTACCTTCACATACAGATTCACAAAGATCATTATCGGTACCTAAGATTTGCCTTTCTAGACAGGCATTACCAGTTTGTAGCTCTTCCCTTCGGGTTAGCCACGGCCCCGAGAATTTTTACAAAGGTGTTCTGGGCTCACTTCTGGCGGTACTAAGACCACGAGGCATAGCGGTGGCTCCGTACCTAGACGACATTCTGATTCAAGCGTCAAGTTTTCAAAATGCGAAGTCTCATACAGAGATAGTTCTAGCATTTCTGAGGTCGCATGGGTGGAAAGTGAACGTGGAAAAGAGTTCTCTGTTACCGCTCACAAGGCTTCCTTTTCTAGGGACTCTTATAGATTCTGTAGAGATGAAGATTTACCTGACGGAGTCCAGGTTATCAAAGATTCTCAATGCTTGCCGTGCCCTTCACTACACTCCAAGCCCATCAGTAGCTCAGTGTATGAAGGTAATCGGCTTGATGGTCGCGGCAATGGACATAGTGCCATTTGCGCGCCTGCATCTCAGACCGCTGCAACTATGCATGCTAAGTCAGTGGAACGGGGATTACTCAGATCTGTCCCCTTTGCTAAATCTGGACCAGGAGACCAGAGATTCTCTTCTCTGGTGGTTGTCACAGGTTCATCTGTCCGAAGGAATGACCTTTCGCGGACCAGATTGGACGATTGTAACAACAGATGCCAGCCTTCTAGGCTGGGGAGCAGTCTGGAACTCCCTGAAGGCTCAGGGATCGTGGACTCAGGAGGAGAAACTTCTACCAATCAACATTCTAGAATTAAAAGCAATATTCAATGCTCTTCTAGCTTGGCCTCAGTTAGCAAAACTGAGGTTCATCAGGTTTCAGTCGGACAACATCACGACTGTGGCTTACATCAATCATCAAGGGGGAACCAGGAGTTCCCTAGCGATGTTGGAAGTCTCGAAGATAATTCGCTGGGCAGAGTCACACTCTTGCCACCTGTCATCGATCTACATCCCAGGTGTGGAGAACTGGGAAGCGGATTTTCTAAGTCGCCAGACTTTTCATCCGGGGGAGTGGGAACTACACCCGGAGGTATTTGCTCAACTGATTCGTCGTTGGGGCAAACCGGATCTGGATCTTATGGCATCTCGCCAGAACGCCAAGCTTCCTCATTACGGATCCAGGTCCAGGGACCCAGGAGCGGTGCTGGTAGATGCACTTGCAGCCCCTTGGGTTTTCAACATAGCTTATGTGTTTCCACCTTTTCCGTTGCTACCTCGACTGATTGCCAGGATCAAACAGGAGAGAGCATCGGTGATTCTGATAGCGCCTGCGTGGCCACGCAGGACCTGGTATGCAGACCTAGTGGACATGTCGTCCTGTCCACCATGGTCTCTACCTCTGAGGCAGGACCTTCTAATTCAGGGTCCTTTCAACCATCCAAACCTAATTTCTCTGAGGCTGACTGCTTGGAGATTGAACGCTTGATTCTATCAAAGCGTGGGTTTTCGGATTCGGTTATTGATACATTGATACAGGAAAAATTGTTACCAGAAAAATTTACCATAAGATATGGCGTAAATATTTATATTGGTGTGAATCCAAGAGTTACTCATGGAGTAAGGTTAGGATTCCTAGGATATTGGCTTTTCTACAAGAGGGTTTAGAAAAGGGCTTATTCGCTAGTTCACTAAAGGGACAGATTTCTGCTCTGTCTATTCTTTTACACAAGCGTCTGGCAGGGAATCCAGACGTCCAGGCTTTTTGTCAGGCTTTGGCTAGGATTAAGCCTGTGTTTAAGGCTGTTGCTCCTCCGTGGAGCTTAAACTTGGTTCTTAAAGTTCTTCAGGGTGTTCCGTTTGAACCCCTTCATTCCATTGATATTAAGCTTTTATCTTGGAAAGTTCTGTTTTTGATGGCTATTTCCTCGGCTCGAAGAGTCTCGGAGTTATCTGCCTTACATTGTGATTCTCCTTATCTGATCTTTCATTCAGACAAGGTAGTCCTGCGTACTAAACCTGGGTTTTTGCCTAAGGTTGTTTCTAACAGGAATATCAATCAAGAGATTGTTGTTCCATCTTTGTGTCCTAATCCTTCTTCAAAGAAGGAACGTCTTTTGCATAATCTAGACGTGGTCCGTGCCCTGAAGTTCTACTTACAGGCAACTAAAGATTTTCGACAAACTTCTTCCCTGTTTGTCGTTTACTATGGACAGAGGAGAGGTCAAAAGGCTTCGTCTACCTCTCTCTCTTTTTGGCTTCGTAGCATAATACGTTTAGCCTATGAGACTGCTGGACAGCAGCCTCCTGAAAGAATTACAGCTCATTCCACTAGAGCTGTGGCTTCCACTTGGGCCTTTAAAAATGAGGCCTCTGTTGAACAGATTTGCAAGGCTGCAACTTGGTCTTCACTTCATACTTTTTCCAAATTTTCGAAATTTGACACTTTTGCTTCTTCGGAGGCTGTTTTTGGGAGAAAGGTTCTACAGGCAGTGGTTCCTTCTGTTTAATGTTCCTGCCTTGTCCCTCCCTTCATCCGTGTACTTTAGCTTTGGTATTGGTATCCCATAAGTAATGGATGACCCGTGGACTGAACACACTTAACAAGAGAAAACATAATTTATGCTTACCTGATAAATTTATTTCTCTTGTAGTGTGTTCAGTCCACGGCCCGCCCTGTCTTTTTGAGGCAGGTTCTAAATTTTAAATTATAACTCCAGTCACCACTGCACCCTATAGTTTCTCCTTTCTCGTCTTGTTTCGGGCGAATGACTGGATATGACATGTGAGGGGAGGAGCTATATAGCAGCTCTGCTTGGGTGATCGTCTTGCAACTTCCTGTTGGGAAGGAGAATATATCCCATAAGTAATGGATGGCCAGTGGACTGAACACACTACAAGAGAAATAAATTTATCAGGTAAGCATAAATTATGTTTTTTTGAAAGCTGCGCAGCCTGAAAGACTTGGCGCTCTTTTTTCCTATAGCAGAGGTGGTCCCAGGTGTGGTCACACTGATTTGCTCTTTCCTGACCGTGCGGTTTACCGGAGAAGAAGCGGTTTCTCTGTTTGGCCTGGGTCATAGGAGGTGCTGAGTGCCCCAGCCATTGGGAGTATAAAGGTGCCGTTTTACCTTATTATTCAATAGTCTGCTTTATAAGCGCAAGCTATGGAGGATTCTGATGTTAGAGGGTACTCCTTCTTTACCTAAGTCTAATACATGTCTATATTGTGAGGAGGCCGCAGTATACCCGCCTGCTCAATTATGTTCCACATGCTTTGATAAAGTAATCATGTCAAAGAAAGTTAATATGTTTGATACCACTGAGCCGTCCACCTCTGAGGAGTCTCCGTCCTGTGAGGTGCGCACCCTACAGTCATCTCCCAATACACATGCAGCTTCCCGTAGCACTCCTAATCCTCCATCTGAGCAGTTACAAACGGCAATGTCTGCGGCCTTTAGTGTTTTACCTCGCCCTGCGAAGCGCAAGCGAAAGGTCTTATATTGCTATCCTTTCCAGGGGTCATCTACTAGCTTATTGGATTTATCTGATACATGATTATCCGATGATGAAGACGCCTCTGATAATTTAGAGGGTGCTCTTTCTGGGTCGGAATCTGCTGCCTCTAAGCCTCCAGCTGCGGAAGAACCAGACTTTAGTTTTAGGATTGAACATTTTTGTTTTCTGCTAAATGAAGTTTTGGCTAATTCAGAGGTTCCAGAGCACTACTATCCCACTTCCCGCTTGAGGATAGTTCGTCGTTTAAAGAGCCCATGGATAAAAAAAATAGAAACTCTGTTAAGAAAGAGGTTTCAACATACTGCGGTTTTTGGAGCGGCTACCTACTGGCGCAACTTCTTATCTGAGTGATCCAGGAAAGAATTAAGGCCTTAAGGGTGGCTAATTCTTTTATTTGTGATGCAAATATGGAAATTATTTGCCTGAATGCTAAGGCTTCAGGTTTTTCTGTTCAAGCCTGTAGGGCACTCTGGCTGAAGTCCTTGTCTGTGGACATGACTTCGAAGTCAAGACTTCTTTCCCTCCCATTTAAGGGAAAGATTCTATTTGGTCAAGGCCTGGACTCAATTATCTCCACGGTTACTGGAGGCAAAGGTGCCTTTTAACCGCAGGATAAGAAGAACAAACCTAAGGGACAAGGTCCTAATTTTCGTTCAGATAAATCACAAAGTCAGCAGCCCTCTGCAAAGCCCTAGCAATCCAAGGGGACTTGGAAGCCAGCTCAGTCCTGGAATAAATCCAAGCAAAACAAGAAGCCCGCCATGACAAAGTCGGCATGAAAGGGAGGCCCCCGATCTGGCTCTGGATCTTGTAGGGGCAGACTGTTGCTTTTTTAGGACGCTTGCTTTGGGGACGTGCCAAACCCGTGGGTCCTAGAGGTCATCGCTCAGGGATACAGGATTGGTTTGAAGTCTCATCCACCCAGGGGCAGATTCCTCTTGTCAAATCTGTCTTCAAGGCCAGAAAGAGAAGCCTTTCTGGTGTGCGTGAGGGAGCTCTCCTCCCTGGGAGTAATTGTACCGGTACCTCTTGCAGAAAGAGGTCTGGGATACTACTCAAACCTGTTTGCGGTCCCAAAGAAGGAGGGAAATTTCCAACCGATTCTGGACCTAAAGTGATTAAACAATTTCCTAGCTGAGCCCTTGTTCCTGATGGAGACAATAAGGTCCACCCTTCCTTTTAGTTCAGGAAGGACAGTTCATGACCATGATAGATCTGAAGGATGCTTACCATCACATTCCAATACATAAGAAACACTTCAAGTTCATAAGGTTTGCATTCCTGGACCAGCACTTCCAGTTTATTGCACTTCGTTTGGTCTAGCTACTGCGCCAAGAGTTTTTACGAAAGTTCTAGGGGCTCTGCTTGCAGTGGCCAGAACCAGAGGTACAGCAGTAGCGCCATACTTGGATGATATTTTGGTTCAACCACCATCCTGTTGTCTGGCAGAAGACAATTTGAAAGCTCTTCTATTTCTCCAACATAGGTGTGTCCGGTCCACGGCGTCATCCTTACTTGTGGGATATTCTCTTCCCCAACAGGAAATGGCAAAGAGCCCAGCAAAGCTGGTCACATGATCCCTCCCAGGCTCCGCCTTCCCCAGTCATTCTCTTTGCCGTTGTACAGGCAACATCTCCACGGAGATGGCTTAGAGTTTTTTAGTGTTTAACTGTAGTTTTTATTATTCAATCAAGAGTTTGTTATTTTAAAATAGTACTGGTATGTACTATTTACTCTGAAACAGAAAAGAGATGAAGATTTCTGTTTGTAAGAGGAAAATGATTTTAGCAACCGTTACTAAAATCGATGGCTGTTTCCACACAGGACTGTTGAGAGGAATTAACTTCAGTTGGGGGAACAGTGAGCAGACTTTTGCTGCTTGAGGTATGACACATTCTAACAAGACGATGTAATGCTGGAAGCTGTCATTTTCCCTATGGGATCCGGTAAGCCATTTTTATTACAGAGAAAAAAAGGGCTTCACAAGGGCTTTTTAAGACTGTAGACATTTTCTGGGCTAAATCGACTTATATATAAACATATTTTATACTCCATAGCCTTGAGGAATTATTTTAATCTTGGGAATTATGTAAAATAACCGGCAGGCACTGTATTGGACACCTTATTCTCTAGGGGCTTTCCCTAATCATAGGCAGAGTCTCATTTTCGCGCCTCTATTGCGCACTTGTTTTTGAGAAGCATGACATGCAGATGCATGTGTGAGGAGCTCTGATACATAGAAAAGACTTTCTGAAGGCGTCATTTGGTATCGTATTCCCCTTTGGGCTTGGTTGGGTCTCAGCAAAGCAGATACCAGGGACTGTAAAGGGGTTAAATATAAAAACGGCTCCGGTTCCGTTATTTTAAGGGTTAAAGCTTCCAAATTTGGTGTGCAATACTTTTAAGGCTTTAAGACACTGTGGTGAAATTTTGGTGAATTTTGAACAATTCCTTCATACTTTTTCGCAATTGCAGTAATAAAGTGTGTTCAGTTTAAAATTTAAAGTGACAGTAACGGTTTATTTTAAAACGTTTTTTGTACTTTGTTATCAAGTTTTTGCCTGTTTAACATGTCTGAACTACCAGATAGACTGTGTTCTGAATGTGGGGAAGCCAAGGTTCCTTCTCATTTAAATAGATGTGATTTATGTGACACAAAATTTAGAGAAAATGATGCCCAAGATGATTCCTCAAGTGAGGGGAGTAAGCATGGTACTGCATCATCCCCTCCTTCGTCTACACCAGTCTTGCCCACACAGGAGGCCCCTAGTACATCTAGCGCGCCAATACTCCTTACTATGCAACAATTAACGGCTGTAATGGATAATTCTATCAAAAACATTTTAGCCAAAATGCCCACTTATCAGCGAAAGCGCGACTGCTCTGTTTTAGAAAATACTGAAGAGCATGAGGACGCTGATGATATTGGTTCTGAAGGGCCCCTACCCCAGTCTGAGGGGGCCAGGGAGGTTTTGTCTGAGGGAGAAATTTCAGATTCAGGGAAAATTTCTCAACAAGCTGAACCTGATGTGATTACATTTAAATTTAAATTGGAACATCTCCGCGCTCTGCTTAAGGAGGTGTTATCCACTCTGGATGATTGTGAGAATTTGGTCATTCCAGAGAAACTATGTAAAATGGACAAGTTCCTAGAGGTCCCGGGGCCCCCCGAAGCTTTTCCTATACCCAAGCGGGTGGCGGACATTGTAAATAAAGAATGGGAAAGGCCCGGTATACCTTTCATCCCTCCCCCCATATTTAAAAAATTGTTTCCTATGGTCGACCCCAGAAAGGACTTATGGCAGACAGTCCCCAAGGTCGAGGGGGCGGTTTCTACTCTAAACAAACGCACCACTATACCCATAGAAGATAGTTGTGCTTTCAAAGATCCTATGGATAAAAAATTAGAAGGTTTGCTTAAAAAGATGTTTGTTCAGCAAGGTTACCTTCTACAACCAATTTCATGCATTGTTCCTGTCACTACAGCAGCGTGTTTCTGGTTCGATGAGCTAGAAAAGGCGCTCAATAATAATTCTTCTTCTTATGAGGAGATTATGGACAGAATTCATGCTCTCAAATTGGCTAATTCTTTCACCCTAGACGCCACTTTGCAATTGGCTAGGTTAGCGGCGAAAAATTCTGGTTTTGCTATTGTGGCGCGCAGAGCGCTTTGGTTAAAATCTTGGTCAGCGGATGCGTCTTCCAAGAACAAATTGCTTAACATTCCTTTCAAGGGGAAAACGCTGTTTGGCCCTGACTTGAAAGAGATTATCTCTGATATCACTGGGGGCAAGGGCCACGCCCTTCCTCAGGATAGATCTTTCAAGGCCAAAAATAAACCTAATTTTCTCCAACATAGGTGTGTCCGGTCCACGGCGTCATCCTTACTTGTGGGATATTCTCTTCCCCAACAGGAAATGGCAAAGAGCCCAGCAAAGCTGGTCACATGATCCCTCCTAGGCTCCGCCTACCCCAGTCATTCTCTTTGCCGTTGTACAGGCAACATCTCCACGGAGATGGCTTAGAGTTTTTTAGTGTTTAACTGTAGTTTTTATTATTCAATCAAGAGTTTGTTATTTTGAAATAGTGCTGGTATGTACTATTTACTCAGAAACAGAAAAGAGATGAAGATTTCTGTTTGTATGAGGAAAATGATTTTAGCAACCGTAACTAAAATCCATGGCTGTTCCACACAGGACTGTTGAGAGCAATTAACTTCAGTTGGGGGAACAGTGTGCAGTCTCTTGCTGCTTGAGGTATGACACATTCTAACAAGACGATGTAATGCTGGAAGCTGTCATTTTCCCTATGGGATCCGGTAAGCCATGTTTATTACGATCATAAATAAGGGCTTCACAAGGGCTTATTAAGACTGTAGACTGTTTCTGGGCTAAATCGATCCATTATTAACACATATTTAGCCTTGAGGAATCATTTTATCTGGGTATTTTTGATATAATAATATCGGCAGGCACTGTATTAGACACCTTATTCCTTAGGGGCTTTCCCAAAGCTTAAGCAGAGCCTCATTTTCGCGCCGGTGTGGCGCACTTGTTTTTGAGAGGCATGGCATGCAGTCGCATGTGAGAGGAGCTCTGATACTTAGAAAAGACTTTCTGAAGGCGTCATTTGGTATCGTATTCCCCTTTGGGCTTGGTTGGGTCTCAGCAAAGCAGATACCAGGGACTGTAAAGGGGTTAAAGTTTAAAACGGCTCCGGTTCCGTTATTTTAAGGGTTAAAGCTTCCAAATTTGGTGTGCAATACTTTTAAGGCTTTAAGACACTGTGGTGAAAATTTGGTGAATTTTGAACAATTCCTTCATGTTTTTTCGCAATTGCAGTAATAAAGTGTGTTCAGTTTAAAATTTAAAGTGACAGTAACGGTTTTATTTTAAAACGTTTTTGTACTTTGTTATCAAGTTTATGCCTGTTTAACATGTCTGAACTACCAGATAGACTGTGTTCTGAATGTGGGGAAGCCAGAATTCCTATTCATTTAAATAAATGTGATTTATGTGATAATGACAATGATGCCCAAGATGATTCCTCAAGTGAGGGGAGTAAGCATGGTACTGCATCATTCCCTCCTTCGTCTACACGAGTCTTGCCCACTCAGGAGGCCCCTAGTACATCTAGCGCGCCAATACTCCTTACTATGCAACAATTAACGGCTGTAATGGATAATTCTGTCAAAAACATTTTAGCCAAAATGAACCCTCGTCAGCGTAAGCGTGGCTGCTCTGTTTTAGATACTGAAGAGCATGACGACGCTGATATTAATATCTCTGAAGGGCCCCTAACCCAGTCTGATGGGGCCAGGGAGGTTTTGTCTGAGGGAGAAATTACTGATTCAGGGAACATTTCTCAACAGGCTGAACCTGATGTGATTGCATTTAAATTTAAGTTGGAACATCTCCGCATTCTGCTTAAGGAGGTATTATCCACTCTGGATGATTGTGAAAAGTTGGTCATCCCAGAGAAACTATGTAAAATGGACAAGTTCCTAGAGGTGCCGGGGCTCCCAGAAGCTTTTCCTATACCCAAGCGGGTGGCGGACATTGTTAATAAAGAATGGGAAAGGCCCGGTATTCCTTTCGTCCCTCCCCCCATATTTAAAAAATTGTTTCCTATGGTCGACCCCAGAAAGGACTTATGGCAGACAGTCCCCAAGGTCGAGGGAGCGGTTTCCACTTTAAACAAACGCACCACTATACCCATAGAGGATAGTTGTGCTTTCAAAGATCCTATGGATAAAAAATTAGAAGGTTTGCTTAAAAAGATGTTTGTTCAGCAGGGTTACCTTCTACAACCAATTTCATGCATTGTCCCTGTCGCTACAGCCGCATGTTTCTGGTTCGATGAGCTGATAAAGACGCTCGATAGTGATTCTCCTCCTTATGAGGAGATTATGGACAGAATCAATGCTCTCAAATTGGCTAATTCTTTCACCCTAGACGCCACTTTGCAATTGGCTAGGTTAGCGGCTAAGAATTCTGGGTTTGCTATTGTGGCGCGCAGAGCGCTTTGGTTGAAATCTTGGTCGGCTGATGCGTCTTCCAAGAACAAGCTACTTAACATTCCTTTCAAGGGGAAAACGCTGTTTGGCCCTGACTTGAAAGAGATTATCTCTGATATCACTGGGGGTAAGGGCCACGCCCTTCCTCAGGATCGGCCTTTCAAGGCAAAAAATAGACCTAATTTTCGTCCCTTTCGTAAAAACGGACCAGCCCAAAGTGCTACGTCCTCTAAGCAAGAGGGTAATACTTCTCAAGCCAAGCCAGCTTGGAGACCAATGCAAGGCTGGAACAAGGGAAAGCAGGCCAAGAAACCTGCCACTGCTACCAAGACAGCATGAAATGTTGGCCCCCGATCCGGGACCGGATCTGGTGGGGGGCAGACTCTCTCTCTTCGCTCAGGCTTGGGCAAGAGATGTTCTGGATCCTTGGGCGCTAGAAATAGTCTCCCAAGGTTATCTTCTGGAATTCAAGGGACTTCCCCCAAGGGGGAGGTTCCACAGGTCTCAGTTGTCTTCAGACCACATAAAAAGACAGGCGTTCTTACATTGTGTAGAAGACCTGTTAAAAATGGGAGTGATTCATCCAGTTCCATTAAGAGAACAAGGGATGGGGTTCTACTCCAATCTGTTCATAGTTCCCAAAAAAGAGGGAACGTTCAGACCAATCTTAGATCTCAAGATCTTAAACAAGTTTCTCAAGGTTCCATCGTTCAAGATGGAAACCATTCGAACTATTCTTCCTTCCATCCAGGAAGGTCAATTCATGACCACGGTGGATTTAAAGGATGCGTATCTACATATTCCTATCCACAAGGAACATCATCGGTTCCTAAGGTTCGCATTCCTGGACAAACATTACCAGTTCGTGGCGCTTCCTTTCGGATTAGCCACTGCTCCAAGGATTTTCACAAAGGTACTAGGGTCCCTTCTAGCTGTGCTACGACCAAGGGGCGTTGCGGTAGTACCTTACTTGGACGACATTCTGATTCAAGCGTCGTCCCTTCCTCAAGCAAAGGCTCACACGGACATCGTCCTGGCCTTTCTCAGATCTCACGGATGGAAAGTGAACGTGGAAAAGAGTTCTCTATCCCCGTCAACAAGGGTTCCCTTCTTGGGAACAATTATAGACTCCTTAGAAATGAGGATTTTTCTGACAGAGGTCAGAAAAACAAAACTTCTAGACTCTTGTCGGATACTTCATTCCGTTCCTCTTCCTTCCATAGCTCAGTGCATGGAAGTGATCGGGTTGATGGTAGCGGCAATGGACATAGTTCCTTTTGCGCGCATTCATCTAAGACCATTACAACTGTGCATGCTCAGTCAGTGGAATGGGGACTATACAGACTTGTCTCCGAAGATACAAGTAAATCAGAGGACCAGAGACTCACTCCGTTGGTGGCTGTCCCTGGACAACCTGTCACAAGGGATGACATTCCGCAGACCAGAGTGGGTCATTGTCACGACCGACGCCAGTCTGATGGGCTGGGGCGCGGTCTGGGGATCCCTGAAAGCTCAGGGTCTTTGGTCTCGGGAAGAATCTCTTCTACCGATAAATATTCTGGAACTGAGAGCGATATTCAATGCTCTCAAGGCCTGGCCTCGGCTAGCGAGGACCAAGTTCATACGGTTTCAATCAGACAACATGACAACTGTTGCGTACATCAACCATCAGGGGGGAACAAGGAGTTCCCTAGCGATGGAAGAAGTGACCAAAATCATTCTATGGGCGGAGTCTCACTCCTGCCACCTGTCTGCTATCCACATCCCAGGAGTGGAAAATTGGGAAGCGGATTTTCTGAGTCGTCAGACATTGCATCCGGGGGAGTGGGAACTCCATCCGGAAATCTTTGCCCAAGTCACTCACCTGTGGGGCATTCCAGACATGGATCTGATGGCCTCTCGTCAGAACTTCAAAGTTCCTTGCTACGGGGCCAGATCCAGGGATCCCAAGGCGGCTCTAGTGGATGCACTAGTAGCACCTTGGACCTTCAAACTAGCTTATGTGTTCCCGCCATTTCCTCTCATCCCCAGGCTGGTAGCCAGGATCAATCAGGAGAGGGCGTCGGTGATCTTGATAGCTCCTGCGTGGCCACGCAGGACTTGGTATGCAGATCTGGTGAATATGTCATCGGCTCCACCTTGGAAGCTACCTTTGAGACGAGACCTTCTTGTTCAGGGTCCGTTCGAACATCCGAATCTGGTTTCACTCCAGCTGACTGCTTGGAGATTGAACGCTTGATTTTATCGAAGCGAGGATTCTCAGATTCTGTTATCGATACTCTTGTTCAGGCCAGAAAGCCTGTAACTAGAAAGATTTACCACAAAATTTGGAAAAAATATATCTGTTGGTGTGAATCTAAAGGATTCCCTTGGGACAAGGTTAAGATTCCTAGGATTCTATCCTTCCTTCAAGAAGGATTGGAAAAAGGATTATCTGCAAGTTCCCTGAAGGGACAGATTTCTGCCTTGTCGGTATTACTTCACAAAAAGCTGGCAGCTGTGCCAGATGTTCAAGCCTTTGTTCAGGCTCTGGTTAGAATCAAGCCTGTTTACAAACCTTTGACTCCTCCTTGGAGTCTCAATTTAGTTCTTTCAGTTCTTCAGGGGGTTCCGTTTGAACCCTTACATTCCGTTGATATTAAGTTATTATCTTGGAAAGTTTTGTTTTTAGTTGCAATTTCTTCTGCTAGAAGAGTCTCAGAATTATCTGCTCTGCAGTGTTCTCCTCCTTATCTGGTGTTCCATGCAGATAAGGTGGTTTTACGTACTAAACCTGGTTTTCTTCCAAAAGTTGTTTCTAACAAAAACATTAACCAGGAGATTATCGTACCTTCTCTGTGTCCAAAACCAGTTTCAAAGAAGGAACGTTTGTTGCACAATTTGGATGTTGTTCGCGCTCTAAAATTCTATTTAGATGCTACAAAGGATTTTAGACAAACATCTTCCTTGTTTGTTGTTTATTCAGGTAAAGGGAGAGGTCAAAAAGCAACTTCTACCTCTCTCTCTTTTTGGATTAAAAGCATCATCAGATTGGCTTACGAGACTGCCGGACGGCAGCCTCCCGAAAGAATCACAGCTCATTCCACTAGGGCTGTGGCTTCCACATGGGCCTTCAAGAACGAGGCTTCTGTTGATCAGATATGTAGGGCAGCGACTTGGTCTTCACTGCACACTTTTACCAAATTTTACAAGTTTGATACTTTTGCTTCTTCTGAGGCTATTTTTGGGAGAAAGGTTTTGCAAGCCGTGGTGCCTTCCATTTAGGTGACCTGATTTGCTCCCTCCCTTCATCCGTGTCCTAAAGCTTTGGTATTGGTTCCCACAAGTAAGGATGACGCCGTGGACCGGACACACCTATGTTGGAGAAAACAGAATTTATGTTTACCTGATAAATTTCTTTCTCCAACGGTGTGTCCGGTCCACGGCCCGCCCTGGTTTTTTAATCAGGTCTGATAATTTATTTTCTTTAACTACAGTCACCACGGTACCATATGGTTTCTCCTATGCAAATATTCCTCCTTAACGTCGGTCGAATGACTGGGGTAGGCGGAGCCTAGGAGGGATCATGTGACCAGCTTTGCTGGGCTCTTTGCCATTTCCTGTTGGGGAAGAGAATATCCCACAAGTAAGGATGACGCCGTGGACCGGACACACCGTTGGAGAAAGAAATTTATCAGGTAAACATAAATTCTGTTTTCGTCCCTTTCGCAGAAACGGACCAGCCCCAAGTGCTACGTCCTCTAAGCAAGAGGGTAATACTTCTCAAGCCAAGCCAGCCTGGAGACCAATGCAAGGCTGGAACAAAGGAAAGCAGGCCAAGAAACCTGCCACTGCTACCAAGACAGCATGAGATGTTGGCCCCCGATCCGGGACCGGATCTGGTGGGGGGCAGACTCTCTCTCTTCGCTCAGGCTTGGGCAAGAGATGTTCTGGATCCTTGGGCACTAGAAATAGTCTCCCAAGGTTATCTTCTGGAATTCAAGGGGCTTCCCCCATGGGGGAGGTTCCACAGGTCTCAATTGTCTTCAGACCACATAAAAAGACAGGCATTCTTACATTGTGTAGAAGACCTGTTAAAAATGGGAGTGATTCATCCTGTTCCTTTAGGAGAACAAGGGATGGGGTTCTACTCCAATCTGTTCGTAGTTCCCAAAAAAGAGGGAACATTCAGACCAATCTTAGATCTCAAGATCCTAAACAAGTTTCTCAAGGTTCCATCGTTCAAAATGGAAACCATTCGAACAATTCTTCCTTCCATCCAGGAAGGTCAATTTATGACCACGGTGGATTTAAAGGATGCGTATCTACATATTCCTATCCACAAGGAACATCATCGGTTCCTAAGGTTCGCATTCCTGGACAAGCATTACCAGTTTGTGGCACTTCCGTTCGGATTAGCCACTGCTCCAAGGATTTTCACAAAGGTACTAGGGTCCCTTCTAGCGGTGCTAAGACCAAGGGGCATTGCAGTAGTACCTTACTTGGACGACATTCTGATTCAAGCGTCGTCCCTTCCTCTAGCAAAGGCTCACACGGACATTGTCCTGGCCTTTCTCAGATCTCACGGGTGGAAAGTGAACGTAGAAAAAAGTTCTCTATCTCCGTCAACAAGGGTTCCCTTCTTGGGAACAATAATAGACTCCTTAGAAATGAGGATTTTTCTGACAGAGGCCAGAAAATCAAAACTTCTAAACTCTTGTCAAATACTTCATTCTGTTCCTCTTCCTTCCATAGCGCAGTGCATGGAAGTAATAGGTTTGATGGTAGCGGCAATGGACATAGTTCCTTTTGCGCGAATTCATCTAAGACCATTACAACTGTGCATGCTCAGTCAGTGGAATGGGGACTATACAGACTTGTCTCCGACGATACAAGTAGATCAGAGGACCAGAGATTCACTCCGTTGGTGGCTGTCCCTGGACAACCTGTCACAGGGGATGAGCTTCCGCAGACCAGAGTGGGTCATTGTCACGACCGACGCCAGTCTGGTGGGCTGGGGCGCGGTCTGGGGACCCCTGAAAGCTCAGGGTCTTTGGTCTCGGGAAGAATCTCTTCTCCCGATAAATATTCTGGAACTGAGAGCGATATTCAATGCTCTCAAGGCTTGGCCTCAGCTAGCAAAGGCCAAGTTCATACGGTTTCAATCAGACAACATGACGACTGTTGCGTACATCAACCATCAGGGGGGAACAAGGAGTTCCCTGGCGATGGAAGAAGTGACCAAAATCATTCAATGGGCGGAGACTCACTCCTGCCACTTGTCTGCAATCCACATCCCAGGAGTGGAAAATTGGGAAGCGGATTTTCTGAGTCGTCAGACATTTCATCCGGGGGAGTGGGAACTCCATCCGGAAATCTTTGCCCAAATTACTCAATTGTGGGGCATTCCAGACATGGATCTGATGGCGTCTCGTCAGAACTTCAAGGTTCCTTGCTACGGGTCCAGATCCAGGGATCCCAAGGCGACTCTAGTAGATGCACTAGTAGCACCTTGGACCTTCAAACTAGCTTATGTATTCCCGCCGTTTCCTCTCATCCCCAGGCTGGTAGCCAGGATCAATCAGGAGAGGGCATCGGTGATCTTGATAGCTCCTGCGTGGCCACGCAGGACTTGGTATGCAGACCTGGTGAATATGTCATCGGCTCCACCATGGAAGCTACCTTTGAGACGAGACTTTCTTGTTCAAGGTCCGTTCGAACATCCGAATCTGGTCTCACTCCAACTGACTGCTTGGAGATTGAACGCTTGATCTTATCAAAGCGAGGGTTCTCAGATTCTGTCATTGATACTCTTGTTCAGGCCAGAAAGCCTGTAACTAGAAAAATTTACCACAAAATATGGAAAAAATATATCTGTTGGTGTGAATCTAAAGGATTCCCTTGGGACAAGGTAAAAATTCCTAAGATTCTATCCTTTCTTCAAGAAGGTTTGGAGAAAGGACTATCTGCAAGTTCCTTGAAGGGACAAATTTCTGCCTTGTCTGTGTTACTTCACAAAAAGCTGGCGGCTGTGCCAGATGTTCAAGCCTTTGTTCAGGCTCTGGTTAGAATCAAGCCTGTTTACAAACCTTTGACTCCTCCTTGGAGTCTCAATTTAGTTCTTTCAGTTCTTCAGGGGGTTCCGTTTGAACCCTTACATTCCGTTGATATTAAGTTATTATCTTGGAAAGTTTTGTTTTTGGTTGCAATTTCTTCTGCTAGAAGAGTTTCAGAATTATCTGCTCTGCAGTGTTCTCCTCCTTATCTGGTGTTCCATGCAGATAAGGTGGTTTTACGTACTAAACCTGGTTTTCTTCCGAAAGTTGTTTCTAACAAAAACATTAACCAGGAGATAGTCGTGCCTTCTTTGTGTCCGAATCCAGTTTCAAAGAAGGAACGTTTGTTGCACAATTTGGATGTTGTTCGTGCTCTAAAATTCTATTTAGATGCTACAAAGGATTTTAGACAAACATCTTCCTTGTTTGTTGTTTATTCTGGTAAAAGGAGAGGTCAAAAAGCAACTTCTACCTCTCTCTCTTTTTGGATTAAAAGCATCATCAGATTGGCTTATGAGACTGCCGGACGGCAGCCTCCTGAAAGAATCACAGCTCATTCCACTAGGGCTGTGGCTTCCACATGGGCCTTCAAGAACGAGGCTTCTGTTGATCAGATATGTAAGGCAGCGACTTGGTCTTCACTGCACACTTTTACTAAATTTTAGAGGATATAAAAGCAACAACGGGCGCCAACATAGTGTGAATCAGTTTACATCAACTGAGAGATAAAGTATAAGAAATATACTCACAAGTGGAGTGGCACCTTAAATCAACAAGGTGCGTGCAGGCAGGCTGACATTCAAAACCAGCAGTCAGTTCGCTGGAGGTCTCACCCGGGAAACCTATGGATTGATGAAGACAGGTGTGGCTTACGTCAGCTGTGGATCGTTTGAGAGGCCGGAATACCAGTGGAGAGGTGCAAACAACTGTGGATACTTTCTCCAGACGATCGTATTTGTACAATCAGATTTAATCCCAAATGAAATGGTGATTGTCCAAATAAGGAAAAGTGTTTAATGTCCAACCAAATATAAAATCAATAGGACATCAATATAAAATAGCAAAGAAACCGGGTCTGTATAAAAACAGAATATTTTATTTGCTACGCGTTTCTCAGTCCGTGAAGGACCGTTTCCTCAGGCATATACATAGGTGTTTCACAGGTGACTATTTATACCTGATAATGACCCGGAATCTAATCTGGAGGTCATCTCCAAACAATTGTACATTAAAAAATATATTATTAAAAACAAAGTAATAAAAGTGTCATATTGAGCATTGTTCGGAAATGATATACATGTCTTAAAAAATGTATAGAAATTTTTTGCAAGTAACTATTTAAAAGCATGTTTACGCTAGTGATGTGACCTGTAGTAGTGTTACTGAAAGTGCATCAACCTAACTAATATGCTAAGTAAGTGATCTTTTCATAAATAGTATAGTTAAGAAATGATATAAAAACCATTCAAAAAAAGGAGAACAGCGCTTTTTTGTCTTCAAAATATTTTTGGCTTAAATAAAGTTCTAGCTTGGGCTCGAACTCTTGACCCTATGTGTGCTAGGTTTGTGTTTATCTAAAAGAGCTAATCAAATGTAATATCGAATTAGGTAATGTTGGTCTAGATATACCAGAAACATGCCAAAGTTATAGTATGAAATAGATACCGAAAATTATACGGGTAACAATTTGTTGAACAATTCTTATAGAGAGGCATCATGATTTGTTATATGAATAGTATAATTGGACAATAACATAAAAAACAATCCCCTTTTTTGGGGATTGTTTTTTATGTTATTGTCCAATTATACTATTCATATAACAAATCATGATGCCTCTCTATAAGAATTGTTCAACAAATTGTTACCCGTATAATTTTCGGTATCTATTTCATACTATAACTTTGGCATGTTTCTGGTATATCTAGACCAACATTACCTAATTCGATATTACATTTGATTAGCTCTTTTAGATAAACACAAACCTAGCACACATAGGGTCAAGAGTTCGAGCCCAAGCTAGAACTTTATTTAAGCCAAAAATATTTTGAAGACAAAAAAGCGCTGTTCTCCTTTTTTTGAATGGTTTTTATATCATTTCTTAACTATACTATTTATGAAAAGATCACTTACTTAGCATATTAGTTAGGTTGATGCACTTTCAGTAACACTACTACAGGTCACATCACTAGCGTAAACATGCTTTTAAATAGTTACTTGCAAAAAATTTCTATACATTTTTTAAGACATGTATATCATTTCCGAACAATGCTCAATATGACACTTTTATTACTTTGTTTTTAATAATATATTTTTTAATGTACAATTGTTTGGAGATGACCTCCAGATTAGATTCCGGGTCATTATCAGGTATAAATAGTCACCTGTGAAACACCTATGTATATGCCTGAGGAAACGGTCCTTCACGGACTGAGAAACGCGTAGCAAATAAAATATTCTGTTTTTATACAGACCCGGTTTCTTTGCTATTTTATATTGATGTCCTATTGATTTTATATTTGGTTGGACATTAAACACTTTTCCTTATTTGGACAATCACCATTTCATTTGGGATTAAATCTGATTGTACAAATACGATCGTCTGGAGAAAGTATCCACAGTTGTTTGCACCTCTCCACTGGTATTCCGGCCTCTCAAACGATCCACAGCTGACGTAAGCCACACCTGTCTTCATCAATCCATAGGTTTCCCGGGTGAGACCTCCAGCGAACTGACTGCTGGTTTTGAATGTCAGCCTGCCTGCACGCACCTTGTTGATTTAAGGTGCCACTCCACTTGTGAGTATATTTCTTATACTTTATCTCTCAGTTGATGTAAACTGATTCACACTATGTTGGCGCCCGTTGTTGCTTTTATATCCTCACAGATTCATTGATCCATTACACCGTGGACACAAGCGGAGCAAGCCTTTTTATCACTAACTCTTGATTGCTACCATATCCTTTATTTTGAAGTGGACTGTCCATTGTTTGTTTCCACTCAATCTTTTATAAGACTTGGACTTTTCAAGTACACTGGACACTGGGATACTTATACATATTCATATGTTCAAATTGCACAAGTGTTTTGTTATATTGTTTATTTTTATGTTTATTTTTATATATATTTTTTTCTCCTTTTAAAGCATTATTTTGCCTGAAACACACCATAGTGGTTGGTGTTACCACACACTGAGCCAAGTTGTTAATCGCTTATCAACCAATTTTTTTATCTTTATTCGCACAACACCCACTTTCTATCCAAGCAGATACACCACGATCTTTACACCATCACATGTTTCTTTAACACCATCACATGTTTCTTTAGTAGCGCGTCCCCTTAGTTTTTTCCTCTTAGAAATAACTTTACTAAATTTTACAAGTTTGATACTTTTGCTTCTTCTGAGGCTATTTTTGGGAGAAAGGTTTTGCAAGCCGTGGTGCCTTCCATCTAGGTGACCTGATTTGCTCCCTCCCTTCATCCGTGTCCTAAAGCTTTGGTATTGGTTCCCACAAGTAAGGATGACGCCGTGGACCGGACACACCTATGTTGGAGAAAACAGAATTTATGTTTACCTGATAAATTACTTTCTCCAACGGTGTGTCCGGTCCACGGCCCGCCCTGGTTTTTTAATCAGGTCTGATAATTTATTTTCTTTAACTACAGTCACCACGGTATCATATGGTTTCTCCTATGCAAATATTCCTCCTTTACGTCGGTCAAATGACTGGGGAAGGCGGAGCCTGGGAGGGATCATGTGACCAGCTTTGCTGGGCTCTTTGCCATTTCCTGTTGGGGAAGAGAATATCCCACAAGTAAGGATGACGCCGTGGACCGGACACACCGTTGGAGAAAGTAATTTATCAGGTAAACATAAATTCTGTTTTCTTCTTTGAGCTCATGGATGGAAGATAAACTTAGAAAAGAGTTCTCTTATTCCCAGTACCAGGGTAGGATTCATGGGTACTATAATAGACTCCATATCCATAAGGATATTCCTTACAGACCAGAGACGTTACAAGCTGCCCTCTAGACCTCCTTAAGGCCCTCTGTTGCTCGGTGTATGGAGGTGATTGGTCTCATGGTGTCCAGCATGGACATCATTCCTTTTGCAAGATTCCATCTCAAACCACTTCAGCTGTGCATTCTGAGACAGTGGAACGGCGATTATTCGGATCTGTCTCAACAGATTTCCCTGGACAACTTCTCATC